>NW_010157194.1:0-13998 GCF_000695765.1 Mesitornis unicolor
GGGGGGGCGTGGTGGTATGGGTTTTTGTTATTGTTGCAGGAGTTTTTCTGTGCTGTTCTTGTACTTTATACCTATGCCTGAAGGAAGAAATGTTCAGAGCATGATAGGGTTTTACTGATTCTTGCATTGCTATATTAATACCTTCCATAGTAGGTCAAAACTACATCTGATACATATGGATGGGTCTGGATGTCTCAGTCAAAAATCTATGAACAATGTGAAGGATAGCCCCAAATTGCTGTCAGAAGATTGGAGACTGCATGTTTCTATGTACGTGTTTCCGTTTACATGGTGGAAATGAGTATGTTGAATTTTACATATATATTGGAATTTCTCAGAGAAATTAATCGCGTTCTCAGTCAGCAGTTCAGTTTGTTCCTCTACAAACCCTTGTGCAGATCAGCCAAACAATTTGTCTTGTCAAGTGATTCAGATTAAGAGATACAACCAGCCCAAGTATGACTACACATGTATTTTAGCCTGAAATAAAACGGATAGGCTCTTCCCCTTCCTTTCCCTCTTCTCTTCCTCTACCACAACATTAAAAAAAAAAGGCAGAAGTAGTTTTTAGCCTAATTGACAGCAGTGAGCTAGTGAAAAGCTGTTGCCCTTACTTGTGTGGCAGATGCACCCACCCTACTATAAAGACCTGAGAAAAACCCAGAAACTTTAGACAGTGCTAAAGTTTCTGGCCCTGGTGGCACCAGGACTGCCTCCCCCCTCACAGCTCGTGTCTGGTCCACACAGTGGGGGTCAAAGGCGGGAAAGTTGGGGTCCTCAGCCAATAGGGGCTGACATGACCATGTATTGACCACAGATCAGGCTCGACCAGGGTATAAATGGGGCCCCGCTGGAGGACTCATTTGAGTTGGTCCTCCTCGGAGCAGCGGGTCTGCAGTTGGGGACTCTCCCCTTGAGTTGGGACGTCACTTAAGGTAACGTCTCAAGATTGAGAGCCCTCCCTTTTTTGGTGAGTGAGTGAGTGAGTGCACATTTGGGATCGTTTGGCCAAAAACTTAAGAATTCTTAACTCAGCCGTGTCTGGTAATATTCCCAACCAGCATATCGAACCTGTATTTGTTAAATGTCAGTGGGATGTTGTTTTGGTGAATGAAGTTTTGTCTGCTTCATTTTAGTTGCAGATTAAAGCTTGTTTGAATTCATTAATTGTGTGCGTGTAGCCATTTTGGTGCGATTCCGTGACACTTGATAGCAGTATTCAACAGCCACCCTCAGGTTTAGAGAATTGTCGTGCTAGCTCTACAAACAAGTAAGGAAAAGGCAAACCTTGGCCCAGCAGACTTAGAGTCTTTAAAAGGTGCAATAGATGGATAGGTAAGACGTACAGCTACAGTGTTGAAGTAAATAAAGGAAGAGCTGATATAACTATTAATTATATGTTGTTGGGATTTTTTTCACTTAGAGAGAGGATAATGGAGAGTTTAATTAGAAAAAAAGAAATAGGGAAGTCAATTACTGTACAGCCCATCACTTCCGTCAACATGATTAACAGCTACAATTTTGTAGGCCTTAGGGCAGAGTTGAGTCTTGAGGAAGTATTTGAAAGAGAGATCATTTTTATAGATCACATCAGGAAAAAAAGTCACTTTAAAGTCATATCCTGAACAGATAATACGGTCAAAGAAAAATGACAGCATTAGAGATATTTATCCATTGAAACAGTATTACATCTGTGAATACTGTTACCAGTAAATTTGGTATCTGCAACCTTAGGGAATATGGGATATTTATGGTAAAAACTGGTGGAAGGTAAAGGTAGCTGAATTTTAGCAATTTCAAGTAAAGATTATGTTACAATATTTTCTAAGATGAACAGCTAGCATGGGAACAAAGAAAGCAAATCAAGCAAGAGGATTGAAAAAAAATAGCTTAGAGGTTTAAAAATTATAGGTAAGTTAATTTTAAGTATACTAAAGGAGAGGAGAATATAAAACTGTCAGAAAGCAGCCACTGAAGTGAGAGAGGTAAAATCCAGTTTGGAGAAAGGAAAGCATGAAGGACAAATTCAAGACAAGGAGGAGTAGATGTCACAGCTGAGAAGGCAAAAAAGAGAAAAGAGACTGAATGGTGAGCTGAATGGCCATCCCTGTTTTCTTTAACATCAGAGAAGGTTCTTATGCCTTCTTATGCCTGGTTAGGGACGGAAAAAACTTGTACTGATGAAGTCTGACTAGAAACAGGAAAACATGAGGTTTAAAGGTGAAAGAAGGCTATGAAGCAGTAAAGTATGTTAATCACTGTGAAGTGTTGTGCTCTCCCTGGGTGGTAGATCACTGCATAATAGGTGAAAATCCAGCAAGGATTACTCAGAAGTGTGTGAAAGATAGGAGGGTGTTTGGTTAACTTGTTTATTTTTTCCCTTCTGTTTTTTTGTTGTTTTTTCTTTTTTTCTTTTCTTATTGTGGCTGAAGGAGATTATTCCCTATCTATCCTGATGTCATGAAGGTACCTCTGTGGAAGGCATTCACTATACATCCCCTTAGAAGGGCTGCATGTTTTGTTATTGAAAGTAAGTTATCACTGCTTTTAGGGACACAAAATGCAGCTGCTGGTCCAATTTCTGATGATGCACAATGGGTCTTACATGGCTTCCTAATGAAAGGTATGTTAATAACAGTATATGTTGTTAATAGTTCCTCATCTAAATGTTATTTGAACAAATGATGATTATTTTAGCTGTCCTTGATGTGCCTAAGAACAACACAATGACCTTCTTTAAAATAATTCCTATGCAGTATTCTAAATACAGTTTTAAACAGATGTACAGAGAACAACCGTTTCCTCATATCCAGAAACTAATAACACTGCTGCCATCCTCTGCTTTTCGTTTATGTACACTCATCTTACGCTCCTCCACATCTCTCCCTGCATCTGCCTGTGCACATTTTTGAAGAATAAAAATGGAAAAGTGTGTAATTAGTAGCAAATATTATTTAATTGTCTAGGAGCAGGTAACAACGTGTGTGTGTGTGTGTGTGTGTGTGTGGGGTCAGTTGCAGTAATGATGTAATTGTCTAGGAGGCTGATAACATGCAAGGCAGCTAGAGATTGCTTTCATATTCCCTTGATGGTATCCAGCTGTACTATTTGCAGAACGCCTTTTGTGCTTGCATTTGTGTGTGTGTGTGTGTATGCACAGCTGGTTAGTGAAGAATGCAGGCTGTTACATATATATAAAAAAAGAGTAATCTAATCTCACTTCAGACGATGTTTCTTCATCTTGCTAAACAGGAATACAATTTACCAGTCTCGGCAGAGCTGTTTCAAGATATCCCAGAATGACATAACAGAATCGTCAGAAAACATAACTGAGATCTGGAGTGCAGAAGCATACAAAATACATGCACATTACCCGGCTCTGCTGTGCTGTTGGATCTTCAGAGACCCTCATTTGCCTGAGAACTGTAATTTGAACACATACACAGACAGACTCACTGTCCTCCCTCTGTTTATATCAGAAGCTGAAAGAGAACTATTGATGTGCAATATGTTATCATAAGAAAATGATAAAGAATATCTCACTTTCGGCTGAAATATATCCTCATGAAAACTACCCAGCTGTAGTTCCACCTGATCTCTGCAAAAGATTACTGAAGAGAGATTTCTAGTGCCAGTACAACTTAACAAGGACATGAAGATGCAATTTTTGTGGGAGAAATGCAAGGTTCTTTTTTTAATTATTTATTTTTAGTCTGGGTTCAGTAGCAGATAGAAACAGTGATTGCCAATGCACAGTTACTCACCTTTCCAGTAGATGGTAGTACAGATGTGCTTAATATTACATTTGGTAGTGAAACAAACAGTATGTAGACATTTTCAAATACTAAGGATATATAAGAAGGAATTTTTATCTGTATCAGTTCTTAAAACTAAGTCATGTGCAACTGTTATTGGGAAAAGTGAACACTGGAACTATTTTAATTTTAGCCACTGATCTTTAACAAGCTACTGAAAGTTTTGTTTCGATAGAAATCTTGGCTGAAATGCACATACTCATAACTGAAAGACAAGGATCTCTATAAACCACTGATGTTCATATTTATGTAGTGTTACATAATCGGAGTGGTGGTCATGATAGTCCCACTGAATGCAAAAGCCTATGGCTATATTAGTCTATTAGTACAAACTGCATGTATTCATTTTTTTAACCAGACTTTAGTTATATTCATAGAAGCAGAGATAAAAATCCTTTGTGTGACCAGCTTTATAGACTTTCACTCACAGATTGTTATGCCTGTACCTGCTGATTTTATCAGCAATAATTAAACATGCATATGATAACAAATTCAGTTCATTAATGTTCTAAATATATAAAAAAAATATAAGCCATATAAGTTAGAGAGATTTCTTGGAACAATTGGACTTGTTGTAAGTTTTCTAAGTTTTTAAATTTTTTTACAGTATTATAACTCTTTAAAAATACAACAGAAGAATGACTGAGGGAAAGGAAGAGGTCTGGATTACAAATTATGTGATAAATGAAAGTCAGAATTTATTGAAACCATTTTAATTATGACATAAATATACAAAAAAAAAGATGTCGAAAATTTGCCAGTTATTTAGCACATACATTTCTAATTTTTTTCTGACAGGGAATAGTAACATATGGTCTTTTAATACCTACAGAATATGCTCATAAATCACCTCTATACATAAGTTCCTTGCAATGTTTTCTACCATGATGGTTGCTACTAGTTCATTTCAGAATTATGTACATGTTACTAGATACGCTAAAGCTTGCTTGGAATAAATCTCCATGAACTTCCTCAACACTGTTATTATGAGCGACAGCTGATGTTATCAATATTGCAGTCATATTATCTTTGAAGCCCTACAGCATTAATATAAAACCCTAATTAAGGATATATGTATATATAGGACTTGCAAGAGAGATAGGAAGGAGCATAAAAACATTCATTATCTGTTTTATTGGTGTTGTCTGATATATTATAATGATTGCCACTGAGGAGATTCCTGTGCGGGATTTGCACCTGAGGGAAAAGCCAGTGGTTCATTTTAAATGACATACTCAAAAAATCAAGACTGGTAACAAGGCAGAAGGGGAGTAATTACGTGGAAGACCATGGATGCTGCTCCCATAATCTGTTTCCAGCAAAAATAGTAGAGATATGGCAATAAGAGCAACTACCTTCTGGATGATGTCAAAAGAGAAATTGTCTTGACAAATGAGGGAGATTTTAAATGGGAGTTTTCTCTGACCTAAAATGCAAGGAAAGGTTATGCTAATGTTAAGGCACAGGCCTTTAGTAATGGCTGAGCTGTAGGCAAGGCAGAATAGCTCAAGACAAGACTTGGGTTTTTGTACTACTTTCTCCCTGAGTTACTGAGAAACACTCATTATCCTCTTGTAGGTTATCCTATTATAAATGCTCTTAGCTTATTATAAATGTTCTCTGATATAAAAGTTGCAAATAGTGATCTTGGAGATGAAAGTGTGAAGTTAGCATCTGGCACAACGAGGACAAACTACTCCTGTTTCAAAATTAAGGACAGCAATTGTCTTGTTTGAGGGACATTCTGTTCTCCTGAACAGTCATCACTCTGTGTAACCAGCTATAAGTATTTCTGTTTTTTCCCTAAAATACATATTTTTCTGATTAAAGCCAAATTTGGCCCTGAATTATTCTACATACACTTTTCCTCATGGACAGTGAAATGAAAAAATATTAATCTTTTTAAACCACCTTAAAGCCCATTTCTCTTTTCAACTAATGAACTATGTAAAGGAGCCTCAGTTGCCTCAGGGAAGCTTGTCAAACCCATCACAAGGAGCCTTTATAAAGCCTAAAGGACATGTATCATAATGTATAAAATTTGTCATAGTATATCATTATTACCTTTTGGGAGGCTTGTTACAACAATTATAGATGATTAAGCCATATTAAAATAAAAAAAGGCAGTTCCATGACCAGTAGAACTAAGGAAACTAAATTTCTCATGCCTGTGTTTTTTTCTTTTTGTTGTCTAGTTTAGTGTAATAGAAAATGAAATCTTCATTAAAGATCTTGTTGCCCTAAAGGTGTTTATAGGAAGCCTCTCCAGAGAGGATTCTTTGGTGTCCAATATAGCATTTATGCAAGACTGTGTGCAGTTTCCCTCTGTGGGTTGTCTGTGGCTACTAAACTCAAACACATGTAATTATTTCAGAGACCTCTACCTTCCACCAAATCTGGTTGCAATGACCCGTGTAGAAATTATCAAAAGTTATTGAGGGATGTGGGAGGCACACAGATGCATTTGGAAGGGCACATAATTGCAGTCTGATGATAACTGTGGGGAATGAGGCTGAAAAAGGTACTGACATTCAAAATTCCCTATTTTGTTTATGGTCCTGAGTGTTTCCTCTCTCACTTATTTTCATTCCAGACTGAAAACCAGTGTGAGCATCATTATGTAGAGGAATGTGTGCAACTCTCACTTGGCAGAAGAATGGGAAGGACAGTTTGGCCCAAGGGACAAACCCAGACTCACTACATTTCTGCAATATCAAATACAGATGCATTCTCTTCTCTGGTCTCCACAGTACAGTGAGTAGTCCCAGTCTCAACAGGAACGTAAACACATAGACTAACCTCTGGGCTAGTGTTTTGGGTAGACTCTGGAAAGATCAGATTTGAAATCTTTGTCATGAGGAGAGAACAGCATTCTGGTCCTTAACTACTCAGCTAATGCATAAAAAAAATATTCGTTTTATATTCTGCAGCCAGCCTTGCTCAGTATGCTGGCTGTTTTGAATCTCAAAAATAATGCTTAACTTCCCCTCTGCACTGTAGGTTTCCTTTTTTTGTTGTTATTATTTTTTAATTGTACCTAAGTCTAAGACAAATTTGATGCATGTCTACAGTGAGTTTTGGGGCTGCAGGCAGCAACCTCGAAACCCATTGTGACCAAACCAATGGCAATAAAGCCCATCAGCTCAGCCATAATAAGCTGAGACAAAGTACTGCACTAATAGAGATCTGATGCTTTCAAGACAAACCAGTAGCTATTGCACAGGGATGCACCACACTGCACCCTGTGGAAGATATTCATACTAGTTTGCATAACCTTGCACTTCTAGAGGATTTCACAAACTTACCTTGCTTGGCATCAGTGACAAGATTGATAGCAGTAGGTATCACTCTCACTAGCAGAGGAAGCTGTAAGTACCACCATTGCCAGTGGAGGTCTTTGTGTCAGCTTGCAGATTCTTGTGCAGTCCAGCTAAACTTCAGCTAACTATCCAAACTGAAACAGATTTTGACTTGCATTTTAAATATTACTTGCAATTCTTTAAAAATTAAACAGAATTAATGAAGAGGCTTGCTAAAATTCTAATTGCTGTCAGTAACCTGATAGTGTACATAAATTTTGCTACATAAGCTTTCAGACTTTGAAGAAGACTAGGTTGTCTAGAAACCATCAGTCTAAATTAGTTCTACCTAATAGACACTGCTGTTATCTTCTGATATAATTACAGTCCACCTTTTTTAACTATGCCAATTTTTTTGATCTTCAGGAATAACCACAACAGCTAGCAATCACTAATACATTGGAACAGCAAGTATGCAAGCCATCTATCACAAAGACAGTATTTTTAAAAGTGTTTATGCTAAACAAATCACTGCTCTGCTCCATCTTTTGTACCTTTTTCATAATGAAAACCACTGCCTTAAGTTATTTTCTTAAATCACATCTTTTATTATCCATGTTTTATGTCAAATTTCCTTTTTGTGATAGCTATTTATCATAGCAAAAGCAAAACAGAAATATACTTCAATGTGGGAGTTTTATTTTTATAGTAGGAGGCTTTAGTGGAGATGGGATTGATACATCAAAGGCTTATCCCATAACAGATGTATTTAAATATTTACCTTCATTTTTGTCCTCTACAGTTAATACAGTATTTCCCTAACATGAGCTGCTAAATGTATTTTCTCCTTTTTTTGTTCTTATTAAAACTGTGATTTGAAGATATATTCCTAAAGCTGTGAATAGTTATTAACATTTCTTTAAAGGTTTCAATATTTGGATGGCCAAATTCCAGCTTGAGTAATTACATTCTGCCTACTTAAATTCCCCACACAGTTTCAATTAGATAAGTTATTCTTCTACTTTTTATGTCCTAAAACTGTTCTGCAGCGTTGCTGCCACTATTAAACAGCTGCTGAATTTTGCCCCAGAGGTGACTGAACTGATCCCTTTATACAAAACACAATATATAAAACAAACTGAATTTTTGCTGGATGAAAGTTGGTAAATATAAGTTTTATGATGGCTAAGTATTATTTTTGAATGCCCATGTTTATGCTCATTTTAAGGGTAATGATAATAAAACCTTTCCCACATGTCCTATTAACACTGCTCCAGAAAGAACAGAAGGATTTGACTTCCATACACGTTCGGAGAACTTCCAGGGACTATCATCAATAATACTGCCCTTAAATTGTAGGCACACTGCTATATGGTTATAGGAATGACTCCACCAAAGAGACAGAAGAACTGTAGGGTAGATTTTATAGATACTTAGGTACTTAAAGCCTCAGAAAGGAAGCCAATAGCTATGTCAGGCATACTGTGGAGGACTCTTCCCCATATGCTTTTGGAAATCCTGCTAGGGCCTTTAAAAGGAAATACAACCCCAAATATCTTTAAAAGACTTTTCCCATATATTACAACCTCAGCCTGAAACTATCCACTCGCACGTATTTTTACTTTACCAAGCAAACCCATTTATTTCTACTATAGTTAAACCTGTGCAATTCTTTTTCTTGAAGAGATGGGTAAGAAAGGATCTGAACTAGCAAAGGGCACTACCTGCATCATTTAAGAGCAGTTTTACTGTGGTCCCAGGCCAGCAGTGTGCAATGCATTAAAGATTTTTTCGTATCCAGAACTATATTTCTGCTCCCTACAAGGGACCTGTTCAGATTACAGTGGTTACTGTAACTTCAAGGTAATCTGATGCTGCTGGGAGGTTGTGGGAAATCCCTGTGTAACTGCACATCAATAATTAAGCCAAATTCCAAAACAGGCTTTTGGTTTTAGGCCTTTGTAAATTAAATCCTCCTTCCTTCCTCTGTAAAGGATTTCTGTAAATCTTCAAATATGCCTAGGACAGGTTTATAAAATCGATATATAAACTTAAATGATTTCTGAGGTCAATTAAAAATGCATGTTTAAATATAGAACCTGTGAAAGTTGAGGGAGTACTTAAACATTTATAAATTTCAATGCTGCTGTAGCTGAATAGGGCCCCTTTCTGTTTTCCTTCCTCATGTTTCCTGGAGTAGGTGACATACACTTGGCAAGTATATACATCAGAACAGGCGTTTCTTTTTATTTTTCTTTACTATTCTGTCTTGCAGAAGACAACCTGCTCTCTAGCAGAAAGATAAATACTTTTCTTGTCTGCAGTATTTCTTCTTTTTTGGTGGATTATAAGTCTTTTTTCTTGATGAACTGATGAGGTTTAGGGCATCACCTCAAAGAGATTTTGCCCTTTGAGATTTCTGCTCTTCTTTTTGCCCATTTCTTCTGAATTCTCCTTTTTTTCCTAATCTTCAATTTCAACCGCATACTTTCCATACTTATGAATCCTCTCTTCATACAGTCCAATCTTTTTCTGTATACTAGAATACTATTTCAAATAGTGAATCTCCTCTTTTGCTTATCCATCCCTGTTCTGTGTCCATTTCAGTTCTTTCTCAGCCCCAGGCTTTTCCTTGCCACAGCATTAGGGGAAAATGCTGCCTACCAATTTCTCTGATTATACTGAGCTGCACTTCAAGATACAGACCTGAGCTTCGACATTACTTGCTGCCTTCTGCGTGTGCTGAAGAGCTGAGACAAGTGAGGCAACAGTCCTCAGCCCTGGGTAGCTGCTAAACTGTTCTTCACACCACCATCTAAAACACAGATGTTAGGAATGGTATTGTAGAAAATGTCAGGGTAACAGAGTCTCAGTGCAACATAAGAATCTGGAGCAAATCAAACCAAGTAAGGACAGGACAGTTTGTGAATCAGCATGATATTCAGCTTGTAGTGCAAATCCACAACAATGCTAGTAGTTTATTAGTATTATGTCAAGTATTAAAGATCAGTTTTTAAAATAAAACTCTAACCAAAGCATACCAGGATTCCTCTTAAAAATCAAGGTTGCCAGAATATTTCTGTAGAGTCTCTGTCTATACTAATAAAGCTACTCATAGCTTCTTATCATTTGCACGCACCAGAGGAAGAACATGCTGTACAATGTCCAATGGTGCTGCTGCTGCAAAGACTGACAGCATCAGTCCCATATGTCTCAAGTTCTGCCATGGATGTAGGCTTTACTTAAAACAGCAATTCCTTTCAGTATTTGTTTACTGATATTTTTTTTTCTAATTTCAAAGAAAACGCACTCAAATTTTACAAATTTCCCTGACAATTAAAAAAAAAACAAAAACCAACCAACCACACTTCATTTCCACAGTGTAGCTGTTCTTGTTAAGAACATTTTGTTGTCCGTAAGGAAGAAAATACACTTAGAAAATGTCAGTGCTAAAGGATGCTCATCATTTTTGTGAACTGTCCCACTGTGTATCATGTTTCTTTAAACATTACCAAAATAACAACTATGCAGTGTAGCCAGCTGATAAAAAATAATGCTCTCATAGAAAGATCTTATTTTTTTAGACAGACTTCCTTATAGATCATAACTGCTCAAAATTAATTTGGAATGGAAATTTTCACAAAGCAGGGTAGGGAAACTATTCAGATATTTTTCTTTTCCTCCAAATTTTCACTATACTTAAGTTAGCTATATATAACAATTTCAGTGAACTTTCTAATTAGTATAATAACTGCAGTAATTGTAAGGCCAGGATTTCAAAGAAAAGATCTTCAACTTTACAGAAAACTCAAACTGAAAAACTTGTACTTTTTTAAGGTATTTAGACACTCAAATGCATTAGTTATTACTGAACACTGAATAATTGCATTTTATATTAATTTTGATTTTAAAAAATTATAATACTTAAGCACATTTTCCATATGTTACTTAAGAATCCATTATCTACAGTTTGAAATAATAGAGAGGGCTCTGGATCTCTATGTATAATTTGCCAAAGCAAGCCGCATATTTTTCTAAAAGCCTGCAGAAGAAACCCTTTCCAGTATTTTCCTCCTGATCACAAGCAAAATAAATGAAGTTTTATGTTTTAAAGAAACTGCTCCAGAATCTGATATAGTATAGATATTTACTTATGTTTTAATTGTATGATTCCCCAAATGTGTCAGATATGTTAGAATATATGGATTGTTACTATTTATTATTTCCACCATATATCCATTGATAAGAGAAGTACAGTACTGCACACAAGCACATCATTGAGTGTTAAAAGTAAACAACACTACAAAGTTTTATATTCTAAGTGTTGATCATGGTATTCAAGGTTACACTGACTCAATCCTTGTCAGTATATTTCCTACAATTAAAAAATAATTTGATTTTTCAACTCAGATTTTTTTAAGCACACAAATGTTGTCACATTGATAATGAGAAATCTGCAATTATTGCTGAAGTATTGTGTCACAAAACAATTTACATTTGTTTAATTTATTGGCTCTAACTTTACCAAGAATGTTAAGAATGACCATGGTTGAAAGGACCCTAATATTCTTTAACAAAGCACTACCAATGTTATTCAGGGTACAGTTGAAATTGTGGTCACAGTTGTTCCCTGCTATGTTCCTGTAGCCACCTACTGTGGCATATTCTTTCTGTCATATTATATCTGGTTTTTGATAGATCTCTGTAACATAATCAGAACATAGGATTGATTTAACCTTCTTATTTGCCTAATCAAACGTGAATTCATTACAGTTTATGACATGCAATAGGGAAGCGTATACGATGGAATGTTACAACGGACAAAATGAAATGCTTCCTTTACACAGACATTTTGGTATTACCCTTTTCTAGTTATGATTTTTATATTGGTGCATATATGCATGTACCCACATATATACACGCCACCACTTCTCCCTCATAAGTAGGTCTGGGAGTGAATAAAATACAAGGACCTAAGTCTGAAATGCTTCAAAGTTTGAGCAAGCCTCAGACTTTGATCTTGGCTGTGATTGTTACTGTCAGTACAGAATCGGTGATGGTGAATCTATTGCTTGCAGTTTGCACCTTCACAAGAACACTTGCTTGCTTATTTTCATCAAGCTTTATTCTAGTCTCACTCCCCAAACATAAGGCAACTGCTTATTTTCCATAAAGGAAAATACTGTAAGGCAATTAATATCAGACCTATATGCTTAAGTTATGTATTTTTACATTCATATTATTAACTAATAAGTGTACAAAATATTTTTGGCCTACAAAACATGGATCATTATTTAGATGACCAGTATCTATCATGATGATAAACTTAGTTTCAATGTTTTGTCATCATCCTCTACATCACTTTTATAGACAGAAACCTAGATAATCTCTTTCAAATTTACTCACTACTTAGTCTAGTGGAGTTCTCAGATCCATATGGGAAGTCTCTGAAGTGATCTGATAGGATAAACAGGAAAATGTCATTAAAAGCATCAAGCCTAGGCTACAAATTGGGGACCTAAGCTTCTTCAAAGTATGAGTCTTCTGGTTGGCAGTTCTCCAGTACTGGACAGTTATGTCCATGTTTAGCCTTTTGCTTACTGTCTTCTCGTAATTAAGTTATATCAATGCCATCTCATGCAAATTGTCTATACAAGAAAAAATCCATTCAAATACATGGTGTATCCATACACAAATTTCAAAATCAGTTAAGATAATCATGTCACATTAAATAACATAAGGTGACAGAAGGTTCAAGTGGGAGGCTTTGGCAGTTTTAGCAGACATCCTTAAATCAACAACATAAATTTTAATACGGTAATTGTATTACACCAAATGGATATGTTAACAGGATGCTGCTTCCAGACTATTTACAGAGAATGCAAGAGAGAAGCAAAATAATATAAATACATTCATACTTTTTTAACCTCTGTTTTTTAAATCTTCTGCAAACAATCCAGCCCAAACAAATCTTTGTTGTTATAATCTACTGCATTCCTAAAACCCTTACTGGGTTAGACTTTCCAATTAAAATATGATTCTTTATGCATGTTTGATAGAACATGTTTACTCAGACATTGTGCCATGTTTTCTGCAATGTATGGCTTTGGCATTGCAAGAAATTGAAAACTACTATTTCCAGAATCTTGTTTAATGCTACAAGGATTCACAAATAGCAGTTAATTTATCATAGGAAGATGGGGGACCGGCACATTTTGTGTCATTGATGACATAAGTAGACTAAAAATTTTCAAGATTTTCCTAGATTCCTTTTACTTTTCAGGACTGTGACAAGGTGAAGGGAATTAGGGAATTCTCTAATTTTTATACAGCAATACAAGAAATCCCAAGACCACCTGTTCACCTGGTCTTAGTGCTTATACTCATCCACCATCCAAAAGCAATGGCTACCAGGGCAAACACTACACTAGAGTGGAAGCACAGAAGTAAAGCAAAACAGTTGGTGCCAAGATTTCAATATTCACACTATATGTGCTTTGTGAGGGCTACTTCATACTCACCCTGGGGACTGCGCAGTCATTGATGATTGAAGTGCAGTAGGCATTCTCTTTGAGTGTGCATCTTCTGGTTTTGTTTCACCCTAAAAGAGGTGCTTCTCAAGCTCTCAGGCTGTTCTACAATGTGAACAAACATACTCCAAGTAGAGATGAGTCAGGAGATTCATTCTGTGTAGATGCCAATGCCTCCATGTCCTGCCAATGCCTCCATGTCCTACCAATGCTGTTCAGAGATGACAGATAGTCTACTGGAGTTTTCACCATGTTCGAATAGCATTTGTTTTTGACAGAGATGAGAAACTGGAAAAATGTATTAGGGAATACATGAGAATAGCTTGTTCCAGGCAGGGCACCTGCTGAACAAAC
>NW_010157194.1:14029-23228 GCF_000695765.1 Mesitornis unicolor
CACTGGGATTGTGAACAGTCAGCAAGAACTGCTCAATGCACATTAACTGTCTGACACCTCCTGATCAGTGGTGGCATTTCCTCCAGGCCTGCAGTGGCAGTTCATTGCAAAAGGTTTCCTTTGCCTCTCTCAACTGAGCCAGTGAAATCAGATAAAGAAGAGATACTGTGAGTAACCATTCTTGTAGGAGGGGCAATTCTGTGACTTTTTAAAAATAAAATTTACCATCCCAAATTTAGAAAGCCACAATGATAACAAAATGGTTCTAATTTTAATAAGCAGTTAAAGAGATTTATTATTATGCTAAACCCTCAGATTGGGTGACTACTGCTACGATATATACACTCTGTTAAATGCTCAAAATCAGTTGTTGACATTAATGTTAAACCAGATAATCTAAAAGAAAGGTAATTGCTATTTAATTCTATTGTCTTTACAAGTGTCTATTTTAACCATTGTCCCAGGCTACTTAGCTTTATACTTAGTTTTGTAAGTATATATATTCTGTGTTATACTGAGAGTAGAGAGTGAGGCTAATTGAGATCACTATGGAAATTAAGATTATACATTGATAAATGCCAGGATGATATTGTGCTTCAGTAATCCTCTTCAGTGCAGTCATGAAAATTAATACCATTTCTGGTTTGCACTATTTTCTTCTAACAGTTCACATGGAAAGCATCTAATCTAGAATTGTTTGCAATGTATAAAAGGAGCCTGAATGGTAAAGGATCTGACATATTTGTAAACTAGCAATTATAGCATATACCCAGCAATTTGAAATATTTCGGAATTGTTCAGCACATCCCCAAATTGCTCATGTAATGAAAGCACATGGAAATGTTATTATCATTGTTTCTAGTTGTCTTCCATTTCCCACTGGAGACTTTTTTGTCAGCTTAATACATTTTTGTTTGTTTTCAGCTGTGGCTTTATTTGGTCTTGGTCCTGGAATGAAAATCAGCTAATGACACCTCAGTCTACAGAGGCTTCTGCTGTCTAGCAAGATTGGATTAGTCACTCAGTGCATTATCTCAGAGCAAGATTGGAGTTTGCTGCTTTATTTGTTTATTTAGTTTTATTTTAGAGGGGGGAGCTACATAATGTAGCTGAACAGGACAGTGTCATTTACACTGTCTGAAGGCCACTAATAAGTAGTCCCTTTTTATCTTAAGAATATACACAATGCACAATTCACTGATGAGGGTTGGATTTTTTCCAAATTAAATGAAGAAATGCAGCAAATATCTGAAGAACCTCTTGCCAAAGGCCCAACATACCAACCCATAGTATTTTTGAGAGTTGAAAGCAGTAGTGACTTGGGGTTTAGGAATGACAGTTGTATCATTTTATCTCCTGATTTTCAGTCTGAAGCTAGTCAGGTTGGTGACAAATATTAACAGAAGCATTACTTAACAGCTTATAATAGGATACTAAAGGACAGTGACAGTCCCCCCATCCCGTGCTCCAAATGTTGTTTTGTAGACACTTTGTGCCATGCTGGAAACGTACAACAGCTTTAACCCAACTGAAATAGCTCTCAGATTACTTTCCTGCCTAACCCATAAGTGGCACAGGGTTGCTTTACTCTTTGCCGCACCACCACCACAGCCAGGGACAAGCAGGGATGGCTGCAGTGTCTCCATGATCAGCTGCTGCCAAAACGATGCCTCAGGAACACACAGTCTCTTAGAAAATGGAGTGATTCTCAGGATGCTCCGATTCACAGGGGACCAGGCTGGCACATACTAGAAAGAACTGGGAAATGAGGGAGGTTTACCTCAAAAGCAAATTAGCTAGTACAAAGAATTTTGATGATAGTGCCCAAATGAAAGTTCATAAAGAATTAAAATAGGACAACTGTCATAACAACAGAAAGCATTGTTATAGTATGAGATCATCTTACTAACTTGTCGTGGCTTCCCTGAGGATAAGCAGGCATTTCGGTTCTCAGTTTTTCATTTTGTTTGACTGATACCAACCTGAACATCTAGACTGGAGTGCTCAGAATTTGAATCTTGTAGAGGAATATCTAGCTGTGTGCATACAAATTGGAAATGGATTTGCCAGTGCAACATATTGTCTCTGGTATAATTACTCAGTTACCAATAAAACCTCTGCAAACAAATGTGTCTTGCAGTTTAAAACACAATAAAATAATATAAATACACTTTGAAATTGCAGAGTCTTTGTAAGCTAAATAAATCATCAGGCCACAGAAAAGAATTATTCTAACTTCAAATGTCATAATGAAAAACAGTTTTTAAAGATATTCTTATTAAAGGACAGAAGAAAGTGTAGAAAAAATGAGATTATTTGGATAACCAATAATTTGCTCTGGGTTTATACACCCTTCACAGCCCAAAGAGACCTCATCCATAATTGAGTCTCCTGAGCAACATTACAGTACAAGCACATGAAGAAAATACAAAGTTATTAACGTTGACTTTAAAAAAGATCCAAATGATTCAGATCTAAAGTTGACACACAAGGAAAAATATGGTATGTTTAAAGGGAAAATAAATTCGTAAGTACAGCAGAGACATGTGCTTGTTCTCTTTCTCACATAAATTCACATAGATACATGTTTTGGGGTAAAAGGTTGTGTTCATTTTCCATTACTCAATTAAAGACCACTGTCAAAGGAACTACATTTCAAGGACTATGAGGTTCCATATAATTTCAACTTCAAGCTCTTCAAAAATGTCACACAGTTCCTATAAAAAAGTAATAAAACTTAAATTTCTTATACTTGTTAGCTGTTACTTTTTACAGTTTTTATTTCTAGATTTTATTCTTATAGGCAGTGATAAAATGTCTCCATTTTATCAGGTGTATTCTGTCAGTGCACTTATATGATAAATATACAATAGCTATGCAAATTTATTAATTTTCCTATAACAAGAATCTCTTGACATTTGTGTTTTTCCATTTAACACTCTGAAACTTCAGCAACTAAAAAGTTCACAGCATACAAAGGTGAAACTCTAACCAAAATCTATTTTTGTAACAACTAGTTTTGATCAACTAGGTATGATCATTGTTTTGAAAAACAAAATTTTTTTTTCTTCTCAGCTTTTGATGAGTAGAAACTGTTTTCATATTATTTCTCAGATTTATGGGAATAAGAGTTACTATAAAGTAATACTTCATACAATATCAACTTCAGTATAGAAGAACTGAAACCACACCTAGAGATACTGCTGACACTTCAAACATGCAGTTGCACGCACTTACTCCTGGCACTTTCTTCTTCCTTTTTCCTCTCTTCTCTGTTTTCTGCTAGATTTCAGTATTTTCTTGAGATTACCACTAAGAATTTCTTCTTTCTACTCCTCTTTGTCTGAGATTCTTTTAAGTAAAAATTAAGTTATTTGTGGTACTCTCAGTCTTGAAACAGTTCAAGTCTTTCCCATTTACTTCTTTTTAACTATTTCTCCTCCTATTTAATATCATAACAGTTAAAGTAAATTGAAAGTGGAAAAAAAGGGTTCACAACTCTCCAGTTGAAGCTGAAGAGAAACAGAGGGAGAGTACTGCAGATGAGATGTCAATTGCTAAAATTCTCTTGTCTCCATGATCAGACAGGCCTTGGATTTATTGAACTACAGGGCACTCTACAAGGTCTATTTAGTTTCTCATATTTGTTTCAGAGCACTGAGCTGAAGGGACCAAATTATTTGAGCATGATTATTGATTAATATTGTTTATTGCATATATTGTTCCAGGAACTTAGGGGAAAATATAGTTATGTTTAAAAGGAAATAAATACATAAATAAGAAAGCAAGCTGCACCCCCTCTTTCTTTCTCTCCCACTTGAGAGATGTGGGAGAGAATGCTTGTGTATGCATTATCACAGCTCTGAAAAGCCACCTGGATAATCCATAATGATAGCAGGCACTTAGGGAAAAGTATAGGTATATTTAAAACTAAAATATATACATAAATAAGATAGGAAGGCAAGCTATATGCTTGTATCAGCAGAGATATGAAGCCTGCTTGAAGAATTCTATCAGTAGTAAGTGTGCTGCAGGGCAACCACATGAACACACAAATGAGATGGACCAAAATAATTCTCTCCCTAAGCATCACCCTGAGAGAGCATGATGTAGCAATACAAAGGACATACACAGGACAACTGAGAAGGTGAAAGCTCTGCCTGGAGGAGCACTGTCTGCTATTTTGATAAGATTTTTTTTTCCTTGGAGTATTAAATCATTTGTGAAATGTTAAGAAAAACTCAGAAGTCCAGAATTTCGAACTCAGACTTAAAAGCATAGAATGCTGTCATGTTTTCAAGTTTTTCTCAGTTTAATTCATGGCAAGAGAATAATTTTCTACTTCAACCTCATTTTCTGAAACTACCTGGGTCATTAATGTATTCTGGTCGCTGGCGTGCCTGTTATTAAAATAATTTTCGGAATGGTTTTAGCTAAATCACAGAAAGACTCTAAGCACCTATTAAGACTGCCCAAAAAGCAAGTTAGCCTGCAACAGCTACTGTTTCTCAATTCACTCACTTCCCAATTTCTCACTAGTGTCTCTGTGTAGACAAACCCTTCCTAGTGACTGAAACAGATTTTCTACAACACAAATAAGAGACTTTATTGACACAATAAGAGGTTTCACACTTCAGACTGTCAAACTGTGTCACTATAAGACAAACAGAAAACACTTTGATCTCAAAGTATGTCTACACAGTATACTGAAGGTGTGATGACAGTACAGACATCCATTCTAGTTTGAATTTAGCTAGCATGAGTAATGTTAAGAGTTTGCATGTCTCAGTATAAACTAGTCGAAACATGATGGGATTGTTCTCTTGGGCTGCTAAGTGGTGAAAAGGACCCATTCTTTGCCAAGGAATTACACCAACAGAACCATCTTGTTTCATAGTCTGCAGTTCAAAGGGTGCATGTATAATGTTAGTACAGGGCAATATGTTTTCATTTGCTGACTAAATCATAACTTTAGGCAAAAACATGTTTTCATAAACTATTAAGATTTCCCTGTTTCTCTTGTTTATTCACCATATTTCTGGCACTAGTACACAGACCGGTGAGATTTGCAGCTAACTGACCCACTATCATCCTCCTTGTCTCTTCTTTGACCTTAAAATGAATAACCCAGTCTTTTCCCAGTTTTTATATCCTTGTCCAGATTTTATATCTGCTTATAATTACTTTAGGATCTTTTGTTTCTAAGTCTGTGCAGGCTTGATGCTAGCAAAGCTTTCTGTTTTATTCCAGCATGCTTTTTTAGGAATTAAATAACTCTCTTTGGCTTAGAAAAGAGAAAATACTCCAATCAACAAGTGGCAAACATTCAGTGACAGATATTAAAAATAAGGTATGCATTGGAATACCTCAAATGTTGTCTTATGTCAGAGTTTCAGAGGACCGTAATTGTTGTACATTTGTACACAGCTGCTGCTTCTATAACATAATCAAATATAAAAATAACAATGTGCCCATAGATTACAGATGCAACTCATAGAAAATGTCAAAATTTTCAAACAAAATCTGAAAATCTTTAGAAAACTTTAAAATAAAATGCTACACTGATTTGGAGGAACGCATTTCCTGGCTGTGGAGAACATGGGATTTACTCTTGCTATGAGTAAGAGTGAATCAGAATAGAAGCATTTTGAAAAATAATCTTTTCTGATAAAAGGGAGAATCAAATTTTTGGGCAGAACAATTAATTTGTACTTTCAAATGGGGCCTGTATGATATATAGTAAAAAAAGTCAGATTCAGCCGCCACAGGAGCTAAAAGCTCCGCTTGTTTGATGATGAAGAAACAAGTAGACGTCCTCTTTTGTTACAGTTCTAATTCACAGACCCTGTTAAAACTAACAGAATACTAATTACCTTAAGTGGATTTCACAGTTGACAGAGACCTTTGCTGGGAAGACAAGCTTGACAAAGGCAACTGAAACTTAGCTAATGAAGAATACTAGATCCACCTTTGAGGAATGTTAAGTGCTTTGCTTCTTATGAAAGGTACTTCTTTTACATGCAAAATAACTGTAGAAATGTCAACATTTCATTCTTGACACCTTGCTGAATTCTGCAGAGGGTTATCAAATTATCTGTAGGTTTTACTTTTCCATAATTATATTTATTCATACAGCATTTCCTTGCAGTGAAGCTCTGCAGTCAAATCCTGAAGAAGGTACACTCAACGTTTGCTTAACACAGCTTAATCAAACCGGTCTTCATATTGACAGTGATAATATGGCAGAAATTTCTTCCTTGCAAATAAGGGCTATGCAGGTGTGTCTAATTATTACAGAGTTGCTTGGAGCACACAAAATTGCAAGTGAGAGCTGAGACCATAAAAATGTTCTTTTGTGATCATGTTATCTCAGATAGCTAAAAATATGCAAATAACTACTGCCTTTTGTGCTACTCAAGAACTAATACCAGCTCAGAATTAGTACAAAGTTGGGATGCTTTAAAAACTACTGAAAAATATAGGCAAAGTCTTGCTTATATGGATGGTTGGGTGTTTTGCTTGTCTCCTAGATCATAAGCTAACTACATATTCACTGTGCTGTAACAGCGCTACATCACGCTGCTCCTGAGCACAGAACAGGAGCTGATAGGGGTGTAAGAGATTACTGGGAAAATGTGTTCACATACTCTGAAGCAAAGTTCTAGTTAGCTGGAAATCCCAGTCAGGATCAGACACACAATCCAATAGCTTTAGGATTAACTCTCTCCTTTTCATACTGAAAGCTGCTTCCTTGGTTTAGGAGACCTTGTGATACTGCTGCATTCTTGCACACTGGAGTACACTGCTGCGATCCTTCTGCTACTGTGAAGTCATTTATGGCGTACTTGGATTTTTCAGAGAATGCAATGTTTGGTTTTCAGCACCTGTAAGATGTTCTGTATGTGCATGAATTAAAGTCGGTCACATAGAACAGCATTTCAAAGACTTTTTAAAGCCAGAATACAGTTTACTATTCAGAGTTTTAGTGGAGAAGCCAATCAGAGAGATTTATCTGAAAATGATCTAGTTTAAGTATTTGCTCTCTCTTTTCTGAATCATGTCCTACATGATAGTTTCAATTATTTATTATAAGGCAATGGTAAAAAAAGTGTTAATTAGCAAAGATGAAAAAGACTGACTCAATGGGAACTCCTGTAAAGCAGCTCTTATTTCTAATGCCTGAGGTGACCACTAATTTACAGCTTTTGATAGCTTGCATGCATGGTTCACAGAATAAATTGGTGTTGGGGAAAAAGTACTGTACACCTTATTCACTATGGTTAATGAAGAAGGTCTAGCTTTTGCCGTTGTTTTATTTTTATGTTTTTAGTTCAGGCAATTTTAGTTTCGGTAAAACTTGACAGCATTAGAAATTAAAATATGCAAAGAGAGAAATTGTGACGCTGGAACTGCAGGATTTTCTCCATTCAGCTGAAATGCTCTTACCCAACCCAAGAGGCCAGCTCTAAAAATAATAATCCTTTTGTTTTTTTTCTCTTTCTGTGACAGTTTTAGCCAGTCTATTCCATCTTATAAAAATCTTTAAGATTTTTAAAAAAGCTTTAAAAATACTAGTATCCCAAGACATGTACACTTTTTTGTTTTAGTGAAAATAAGAAAGAGTAAGAATTACATGCGATAATAGATAATTATGCTAATAATGGAAATTATACAAAAGACAGAAACTAAAATTTCTCTTAAACATAATGCATGAAAATTAGCTTCATTTTTTTAATGCTTTATTACTTAATCATAGCTAGACCTACACAACAGTGTGAAACAAGTTCCTTAGCAAAATGAATTTAATTAATTAGAATACTCAGTGAGGGCCAGTAATGCAGTGGCCAGAGATCTATTTTGAGTATTTCTTGCCTGTAATCTTCATTGGATATATCAGCTTGCTTCTTGAAAGTTGCCACACATGAAATAATTTTTATAATTGGTTATCCTAACTTGATTTTAAATAGATGTGACTCGTATGTGAAGGATTTTCTCTTTCCTTCCCCTCCCCAACTTATTTCCAGTTTACCCAACAATCCTATCCTTTCTCAAAAAATCTTCTTATTAATTAGTCTTCATATTTTGTTCATCTGTTTTTGCATTTAACATAGCTAGGTCAAGAGATCAATGTAGGATCAATTCAGGAGACTGGATTCCAAGCATCTAAGATATGCTGTACATCCCTCACACAACGCCCTTCAAGGAAAGCAATAGTCAATTATCTTTTTCATTAGTTCAGGTCTCTGGCTTGGTGTTCAGATAGTAGAAATGTCCAGAATATTTTTTCCAAGGATATCTGAAAATGAAAAGTTTCCATCTACACTGATGCAGAATCCCACAGTCCATCTTCTCTCTTTCCCAGTTCTACCAATTTAGCTTATGTCTGTGTTTTTCATGTGTTATGGTTTAAGGGTTACCAGCCTGAAAAGGAAGGACAGGTGGTGTCTGTAGGACCCTGGGGGGTCAGAGATCAGTACTGTTCCCTCCCCTTTCCGGCCACAGTCTATAAAAACTGAGGTTTTCGCGGGGTTTTCCTGGGCTGCTTCCTGTCGCATCTCGGGACGGCTGGGCCTAGCTCCACGTGCTCGGCAGCATCCACCACCACCTGCTCCCGACACCACTGCGGTCCCTGGTGACAAGTCACAGCAGCCACGAGGCACTGCTCAGACACTTCCACTTGGGACTGCTGGGATCGGGTTTTGTATATAGTTAAATATCCTTTGTCCCTTATTAATTCCCTTTTCCTTTCCCCTGTTGTTTTCATTAAACTTGTTACAGTCTTAACTTCCAACCTTGTGTGGAGCATTTTTTTGTATTATTCTCTCTCTATTCCCTTTTTCTTAATCCTCCCCCTGGGAGGGGTAGGGGCAATAGAGAGAAAATCCTGCTCTCTCTCTCTCTGACCCTTAAACGGAGACATCATGTTACTTCTTACTTCATAACAACATAGCTGTGTAGGAAAAATTCCTCAAACCTCCAAGCAGATGAATTAACGTGAAAAACTCACTTTTCTTCATTCATTATGTTTAGATCTCTCAAGTTTTTCAGATCTTCTTCAATTAACACCTTTCCACTGAGCCTATTTTCCTTGTTTATTTGTTCATTTTGTTGTTGTTTTCTTTATTAATGAGATTTTAATTGACAGTCTCTGTGATGTTTCTCATGCTTCAAGGTTTTTTTCATCTCCTGATGAGCCCTG
>NW_010157194.1:23243-33678 GCF_000695765.1 Mesitornis unicolor
ATAAAATGGGAACAATGAACAAAGTCATTGTGAGAGTTAAACTAAAAAGAACTATAAAATTGTGAAGTCCAGAATTAACAGCAACAGATAAAAGATTAGCATGAAGCTGCTGTTGTGAGGACTTCATTATCACCATGTTCCTAGTCAGAACAAAGGTGTGAAAGGACAGAAAAATTTAAAAAATTTATAGTGTAATGTGAAAATAAATGAGATACTCATGGTTGGTCCACCCTAAGTTGCTAGGGGCTTCAGGACATTTTAAATCCAGGGACAATTAAAATCAAGATTATTCAATTATTTTAAAAGAAAGTGAAATCCTTCTACTCTATGGATAGAAAGGTAAATTTCCTGGTGTTCGTATCTGAGACATATGTCCTCCTCTTAACCTGGAAGCTCAGGTTTTTAAGAAGATGTTGTGGTATTACTTGATTTTATTATTTTAAAGACAGTAAGTAAAGATCTTAGTTTAATTGTCTATCTGTTATTCAGAATTTGTTAGATTTATACCATTCTGGAAAATACTTTGGATAATTAGCATTACTGAAGGTGACCAGAGTTTTACAAAGGGTAACCTCCCCATTACCTTAAAGAGGCTTTCAGCATTAATTCATTACCCTTTATTACCCTCTATGTATTAATCAGAAGGCCTGGGAGACTCACTGAGAATAGATGTCTAGTTGTTACATAGCTGAGACTGGATGTCATGAACTTCATAGACATTACCATGTGTCAATATCTATGCAAATTTGTGCCTCCTTAACTTCATGTCATCTGTGTAAAACAAAAAATGCATGTACTATAGTCTTCCCATGTGAAGTCTTTATTTATGAACGATGGAAAGGACCAGTAGGCACTCTTCAAAGCATGTGCTCTGATGGTAAATAAATAACTTGAAAATTGAAACAGAGAGCAGAGGATATAATCTGCTCATACTGAGGAGGGAGCATTTTCTTTCATTGATTCTTTTCTCTTTGACTTTCTGGTAGTATATATAATGTGGTCATTCATTTTGAGAGATTTGTTCTGGAAGTAGGCTTTGCCAATCAGGAAATGAGTGTCCCTGTCATGCAACTTCTCTAGTGAATCACAGAAGAGGGTGAAACAAAGCAAAAGGATTTATTAAAGATAGAATTTAATTAAAAGTACAGAATATGAAATGTAATAAATATTAAAGAAATGCCTTCTGGGGCAGGTAGTGACATGAACATGGGATTAATTTTAATAAGGTGAATCACCTTTCATGAATACGAGTATTGGGGTCAGAGTCTTGCCTAAGCATTTGAATATTTTCATTGGTTCAGATTATTCTCTTCATACACATACAAAACAGTCAGCTTTTTCTGTACTAGCTGCACATAATTTTGAAAATTGTTTGGTGAATGAAAAGAAATAAGGAAGGAAAGTTACGAGTTTGTGTTTCGTAATGGAGGAGAAAGGCCTCTTCAGTTTTAATCAATTAAGTTCTTCAAGTTTTACTTGAGAAGACATTGGTGTACTAGAAGACACAAAAAATAACTCATGTTCATGTACAAAAGTGGATGACAAGTAAAACTAAAATGCAAGACATCTTATGCAGATTTTTTTGTGAATGGCAGTTACAGATTTACATAAAATTAAAATAACCTTTAAAATTAGGACAACCGAGTCACTATAATGTGATCTGAATTACTGAGCTAATGATAGTCGTATCCCTCTATGTCCTCTGGCACTGCCTTTGAAAACTTAAACTTGTGCAAGAAAACTTAAGTCAGAAGAGCTACCCTGGGAAAACTGCTCCATACTTCTCTATTGGTGCTACATCTGAAGACAAAATACAGTTCTTAAGTAGATACTTAAAGCCAGAAATGTCTAAACCCAAAAATAAACAGAACAGCCTTTAGTTCATATTACTTTTCCATCTGCATACTGGACCAGTGCTTTTTTATGAAGAGGTGCAAATTCTTAAAGAATTCGTAAAGAACAAGACTGCAAAGTCATCGGTTAAACAGCAGTAATGAAATTAGCAAATAATACTTAACCGATTTTCTGAGAAGTATAGTGAAGTTCCAGCTGCATATAAGGTACTTTTATGCTATATTACTGGTAAAAACAGACCCAAAACTGAATTAAGTTGCCAGCTGGGGATACTGACCTCATAATTGAAGACCTGAGTGAAAACCAAATATTTTAATTATCTCAAAGAAAAGAGTGTCCAAGGGAAGATGAGGAGAATGACGACAATACATGGTATTCTGGCAGTCTTCTATGGATCCAATCATTGCTCAAGACTATAAGTTAGAGCAATCCTAAAGAATATAAAATCACTCATGTTTTCCATTTCAGACTTTCACATGGATGCCAGAATCCAGGCTACTAGTATTTAAAACAACCAGATATGCAGACTTCATTGCTTTCAGGACAGGAATTTTAACTCTGTAGTATGACTGCATCTCTTTTTCCTTTGTCAGTCCTATGTGTGGCAAGGTATTTTCACAGCCTTTTAATTATGTGACACATATTTTATATGGTTTGTATATGGTTACTAGATGTGATTACTCTAAATTTATCATTAGGCAAATTATAAGTAGTTGTCTAAGAGCATTTGCTTCTGTTAGAGAATGCTTCCAACCATAGATACCCTTCCAACACATAAACATGTATAGGTGTATATTACTAAGTAATTTGAGTCAAACACTTTTAACATACAACACTCTTTGTAGTGGAGTGACACAGGACTCCACTGTAGTACTCTAGAATGAACGCTTCTCGATATTTTGAGCAATGATTTGGAAATAAGCACAAAATCACTGCTGATAAAATTTATGGCTGATGCAAGGTTTGGTTGAGTGGTAAATAACTATAATCAGGCCTCGCATTCATCTGGAATGATCTGGGTTACAATACTTATATTTATTTGACTTCTGTTGGTTTTGGCTCTGCTATGAGGCAGCCAGGCGTGTGCTAGCTCTGATACAAAAGACATGCAGATGCAGTCAGCCTAACAAGTGTGTCTGAACTCTCAGCAGTGTTCATAGCTTATTGAGCACACCATCCTGCTACTTGCTACTGCACAGCTTTAGTTTTGCTGCTGTCTGGGTTTGGAGTATTAGTAGAAAGTGTTTGTGACTTCCTTAAAAATCCCTTCACCCTTGATACTCTGGGCTCACTCCAGAAAAATTAGTTTTAAAAGAAGAAAATGCAATGTTTTTCATCTAATGGAAAGGAATTGGAGTCCTACCTATAGCACAGGGACTGAGCTATGGTTTCTAAGGACAGAAGTGTATTGTGGGGATTATACTGGATTAACAAACTTAGGTATGGAAAAATGCAATTCACATAAAGCTGTGTTACAGTTTTCTATACTCAAAAATAATGAACGTGAGCAGTTATGTGGTGTTAATCCTTCTAGTTAGCACTGCAGATACCAATGTTCAAATACTTTATTCTGATTTTATGTCTACATTAAAAAAGAAAAGCTGAAAACTTATGAAAATGAGACGAGCTGTCACAAATACTAGACAAAATTTTTACAGTGAGAAAATAAATATCTCTGTCTCTTTCTCTTTCCAGACAAAGCGTGGGGAAAAACCTGATTGTAGAATTGTATGTGAAAGGCAAAAAAATAATGAATTCTGAAACGTTCTTTGTTATCTCTTGGAGAAATATATATCAAGCACCTGAGTACCACACACACACAAAAGTATGATTACCTTTTATAGATGATTTTAATGTAACGACTTTAGACTGGGTTGTTGGAGACGCTAAGGATATACTCATTTATATATACATTTGTAAGCAGTGAGGATGATTAATTATGAGACAAATGAAAATAGAGATTCTCTGTTTCTTTGGGCAGAATGCCTAGAAGTATATGAAATGTAACACTTTAGATACAGAAGAGTTTGAACTAAATTATCTAATGCTCTCATCTACCTTTAATGTCCATGAATCTATGTATTCTTATGTTTGAAGAGTATATTAATGCATCATTTACAACTAGCAGCATTTTTATGCTTTAATGACACATTTATCCTGAATATGTTGTATGTCCATGTGCGTTAGTATGATATATTAGAAGTACTGCAGCAATATTATGTCTCTTAAATGTAATATTACAACACATATTTGCAAAAGCACTTTTAACTATGGAATACAGTACATTTTCTCCTCTTATCAGTACAGATTTGCAGAATTTATTTATATATGAGTCTACAGAGAATAAAAGAGTACTTCAGGATCCACAAAAGTTATGCTTAATGACAAATTTGATTGCTGTGATCTTTGCCTCAAATTTTAGGTTCAAGTGTTTAATACATTACTTTCAAACCTATCACTGGAGGATTTTGTCTGAAGTTATTCAATATCCAGTAATCAAATTGGCAGGATTTCACTTCTCATTTTTTCATCGTGAATGTAACTAGCTTATTATTAGCCTGTTATTACTGTTGTTTGTTAATTACTGTTTGTTATCTGGCTTTTAACTGGATTACCAGTAAACTTTCCAATACTGCTGTATAAAAGGAGATCTAAATAGAAGACTTGTAAGTTGCTTTAAAAATCAAATCTAAAAAGAATAGACTTTTCCAAAGGTCTATATAGAAATAGAACTATGTTGATAAATGTTTGTACTTGACTAAATATGAAGTTAGATTTTTAGTTAAAATTTTTTTTTTCTTTCCTCAACCTAAAGGGAAATGTCAGAAGGTCTGATATACAGAAAAAAATATGCCACTTATCTACTGAAAATTAACTGTTTTGAAGTTAATGCAGTTCAGGAACCCTTAAACTCAGGCATCTAAAAGAAAACAAGCAGCTACATTTTAAAATATATTCTATTATGTAGAAGTTCTTATTAGTGGAGTGTACATTGATATGGACACACATTATGAATAAAATAAACCTCTAAGAGAAGAAACATATAAATGTAAATACACAGTTTCTAAAGGACTCAGGTATGATGTTCTGCCACAGGCTTCCATTCTAGATCTATGTTCTGCATTCCTTTGACCTCAATATCACACTTTGCAATAGACTGTTCTGCAATGGTACTTGAATAGAGTTTTTTTACCTAAGAACCATAAATTCAGACAATATATATTCATCTTAGTACATTCTGTGATGAGAAAAGACATACAAAAACCAGTTTTTCATTTCCATTTTGACCAAGCAGTACAATTACCAAAGTTCAGTCACCTTGGACATTTCATGCTACATCTTTGTGCTACAGTTTCCTTATTTCCTGAATGCTTCTTTCAATACCCTTCTTCGTACAGTAGTCTATGAAGACTTTAAATGAAAGGTAAGAGATAAAATTATTTAAACTAGGAAATAGTATGAAAAACTGAAGGGTAAATCTGCTATTCAAAGGGAACTTGACAACCTGGAAAAGCTTCATGAAGTTCAATAAAGGAAAATGCAAAGCCTTGCACCTGGGAGGCACTATCCCCTCCATGCACCTGTGCAGTCTTCTTGCCGTTGCCATTGGGTTGTCTAGGCAGACTGCAATATGCATCCCTGGTGATACTGAGCTGGGCCAGGTCCTGAGCAACCTCATTCAACTCTGAAGTGGAATCTGACTTCAGAGTTGACTCTGCTTTGAGTCAGGTGCTAGATCTGACAACTCCAGAAGTCCCTTCTGGAAAAAAAATGTTCTATGTCTCTTTCTCAGCAAAATTTATTTCAGTGTGGTACCTGAAATAGCTACAGAGGTGCTCAAAATTTGGAAGTGCACAAAGGAGTCACACATTCTCCATCTTATACTCCCTTCAAAAAATACCATGGTAATTTACAGTGTAAAAAGAACTTATTGTCTGCTTATTTTATTGGTTTCTGATCTCTTGAAAATACAACTGAAAAGAATGTCTTTCTTCTATGATTAGATCTAAAATGCCAAGAGACTACACAGCAGGTTGCTCTTTCTCAACTATAAATTTTATCACTAGTGCTTCCCAAGTTCTCTACTAAAAATGGACAGGTTGTGAAATACTTCAACCTGTCTGGCTTCTGACAGGTCTTCCTACAAAAACTGAGTTATCCAAGAACACCATAGCTGTCATGACTAACTATCACCCCACAAACCCAATTTCTGAAGAGAAATCCTTTGAGAATCACAAAATAACAGCAACATTAGCCAAAAAGCCTAGCTTTCTGTGGAAGAGCAGACAAGTAGAATTTATTTTTGTGTCATAAATTTGAATTTGGAAAGAATACTGATTCCAAGTTTCTGTGAATGATAAATGACCAGACTGCTGCAACTATTAGAATACGTCCATACTTGTTTTTTTTCAGGAAAACACAGATAAAGATCAGACACTGTTCAGAAAAATAGAACATAGCAGACTCTTACTGCTAAGTTATTTAGTAGCTATCGATAATGATATAAATTAAGTATATGGGTGCTTTAATCTACTGGTAATAGTAATAGAGATATTGATGATGATGATGAATACTGTGAATACTTTATACTCTACTGTTGCACTAGATATGCTCTATGATTTGGACACTTTCACTGTGGAAAATCCAGGTTACATGAGGAAATATTGAATTTGTGTCAAGAAAACTGCTTACATAGTAATACACTTAGTGACTTAATAAAAAAATGCAAAATGACTGTGCTTTGAAATACTTAGAAGATTAGACTTAGTATCTCTGTTCTGACAACCTTTCTACAACTATGGCAATATATAAATGTCAGAGTTGGTTTTTATGGTTTGTTATTTTTTAGTAAATATAAGGTTAAACAGTTTAAATTTGTTTTCCAGCAAGCATCTATACTGAGACTGCTGAATGTGATTTTAACACTATGAAGATTTCAGTTTGTGTTCCAATACTGGTAAATTGCTGGAACCTTAGGAATTAAATGTACTTTTCTTTGTGGTTTCCCTTCAGTTTTCTCCATCTGTTTTTTAAGTGCTTCAACTTCCATTAGGCTAATGATTTTAAAGTAAAGACTGCTTTTCTAGAGCTTCTGATGCCAAGTTCCTCCAGAGTCATGTTAACAAATTACATATATATGTAATGTGCTCTCAAAATACATAAATCTGGTATTCCTTGAGAGAGTTTTGTTGCCAGTACATTAAGAAAATGTTCCTTATGACTATCTGTTTAAATTACCAGTGTTTAATTAGCTATTATTGTTGAATTAAGGATTTATTACTCATATCAGTATATATCAGGTCCAGACTCTCACTCATTTTAGCCAAGTTTGTTCAGATAAAAAGTGCAGTAAGAAGGTGTCCTTGGATTCTGGAAACGCTTGATGCCAGCCAGAGAAACCCAAAGGTTGTACTTACTCATTTTAGTTGCCAACAGCAGATTGAGATTGTCCAGATAGACCTATTGGCTTTATGAAGAAGGGTTTTTCGTTTTTAAGAGCTATTATGAAATTTCTGTGCCATCAGGCTTTCTCCAAAGATACTTTTGCTGTAGAGCTATTGTGCTGAAAATGCCATTGTTCTGAGGGGAATTACGCAAAGCCAGTTCAGTACACTATTGGATCCATTGACTTCTGCATTAAAAGAATGTTCTCTATTTTTGAGAGTTGCCTCCAAGACTACTGAAATAAACAACCTTCCACAAATATTTGGATACATTTATTTGAAATTAAAACTGAATCGCTCTATAAGCAAGATAATCTATAACTCTAAGGTCCTGAATTAACAAAAATTACACAGGTGTTTCTGAAAACAATTTTAAAATATTCAGTAAAGAAATAGGAGCATATCAACCTGAACATAAGGAAAAACTTTACTGTGAGGGTAACACAGCACAGGAACAGGCTGCCCAGAGAGGTTGTGGAGCCTCCTTCCCTGGAGACATTCAAAACCCGCCTGGACGCGTTCCTGTGTGACCTAGTCTAGGTGATCCTGCTCTGGCAGAGGGGTTGGACTGGATGATCTTTTGAGGTCCCTTCTAACTCCTAATATTCTGTGATTCTGTGATTCTGTAAATAGAGATACTGGAAAGTTCAGCAACCTTCTAGTTCTCATGTTCAAAGCACAACTGTGTTTTGTGTACACTGGAGTAAATTTAGAACTAGTTCTACAGAACAATGACAAAAGGTTTCATTTTGTAAACCATGCTAAAGAACATATACTAAGATGTATTCTCTTATTCTCTTGAGCTTCCAAATTCCCAGGCTAAGATTTTATGCTGTAGCATTAAGCAATTGTTGAAGAGATTCCTGACTTCTGTCTGATTCTGCAGTGGAGCAGACCATGGACCTAAAGCCTCAATTCATAGTTCTCCATTTAACATTTCTGCTTTCATCAAATTAGTGGTTTAGACATGATTAAGAAATAAAGGTACATAACCAATAGAAAATAGGCTGACATTGTAACATTTCTTGCCCAGATGAAATCAAGTAATGCAAAAGAGCACTCAAAAAGAATCAAATATTTGAGTCTGTGCTTTGGACTTTAATGAATTTAAAGACTAAAGATGTTTAAGATAAAAAGAAAACAAAAAAAAGGAGGGAAAAAAAAAAGAACATGCATTTGTGTCTACTTACCTAAGGTGTTTCATATGCAGGTAATGAATGCATCATGGAATGATTTTTTGTCCTAGCTCCATCAGGAAAAAGCAAGAGCCTTTCATCTCCTAGTAGGAAAATAAAAGTAGTTCCACCCAATGTAAACTTTTTACTAGCTTAACCTCCCCTGAGCCCTTAGGCATAATTATTTAACTGAGGGGATAAATAAGAACAGTATCTAATACAATGAGGTCTATATGCACCGTTTTGTCCAATGACCTGCTATGCCACCTATACGCTGACAAGTCCATGGGGCTGGATGGGATCCACTCGAGAGTACTGAGGGAGCTGGCAGAAGGGCTTGCCAAAGCACTCTCTCCATAACTCCCCAGCTAACCGGGCAGGTCCCAGACAACTGGAAGCTTGTCAATGTGACACCCATCTACAACAGCAACTGTGAAAATTGAACATTGGCTCCAAGTTGCAGTTTCTTCAGAAAATGAAAGGGTTAAGTAACTTTAAAGTACCTGGAAAACTGAAAGAGCTGTACAGTTAAGGGTTCCCCTCTTAAGCTGCATGTGATGAATGGAAAATAATAATTCAGAATCCACCATTTCACAGGTTCACGGTCATTATTTTATGGGCATAATTATACTGAACATTTCAATTAAACTGAGAAGAATTAAATCAGAAAATTATCTGAACTACATTTCAAAAGAAGACTTGGCTACAGTTAGAAAATATTTTGTGCACAAGTCTATCTCAAAGTGTATGACAATGGAAATATGATTACATATAAAAATTACACGTTATCCTAAAAGCAGAAATCTAATGTATGCATCCATTATTGTAAAATATTTTAAATTTAGATAATATGGCAGAGAATATAGAAACACTTAGTTAAAAAGCAGTAGTAATCCCCCATTTTAAAAAAAAAAAAGTGTTTTTTTAATGGAATCAGTTCCCCAGCCTAATTCACTACTAAGCTGTGGAAACAGTGGTACCAGCACAGCAGCAAGAGGGGCAGGGAACAGTGCTTAGAGATAAGGACATTTAAGCCAGTATTGCCTTCAAAGAAATGCACGTGGCACCCTTCTTCAGGGGGAGAATTCAGTCCTTGGGAAGAGTCCATGCTCCTCATCTAAATGAGACAGCTGCTAAAAAGCCTCCTGTGCGTGGGCTGCACCGTGACCCCAATGCCTGTAAAAGCATTCTGGCTATGACCACTTTCACCCCTAATCTGATCCTTGAAAACCAAGCCTTAGAAGATGTGTAAAGTACTTATTCACTTCTGAACATGCTTTAAAGCTATCCCTTGGAGCAGATGGAGTTTATTTTGTAATCTCTTTACAGCAGCTGAGCGACAGAAAATATACTGCAGCGCAGTCCAGAGTCAGTGTTTCCCTTTAAATCATTTAAAATACTATAAAAATTACTTTGTTTCTAATAGAGGCACACTTTCCTGTCAAAAGGGAAAGGTTAAGTTATTGTCAATGACATTTGATTAAATATTTGCTAATAAAATGTATTTTTCATTAATGGATGGATTTGTTAGTCTCTGCATCTCAATGATAGCCTCAAGAACTCAGCAGGAGAAAACTTTTGATTATCCTTTTAGAGATTTATAAATATTTTAGTGTTCTAACCAAAGTAAAGGAACAATGGAATATGATTTAGGTACTTATTATAAAAAGAGCTAGTGAACAGCTAGTCTGTCTTTGCACAATCTATTTCTGAGTAATTCTGAATAAGAATTAATTACTTAATTTCAGTCTGTTTGGGAATAATTTATGAACAGAATAAGGGCAAACAGGCTTGAATATGTTAATTTTTATAAGTTGTTTCCCTAGTTCTAATAAATGTTAAAAATAAAAATCTTTAGTAAATATATCCCCATTTGAGCCTGAATTTCCCTCTGAGAAGAATCTGCCACAATCTGGAAGCTAAATTTTTTCTTGTTTTTACAGAAACTGTGGCAACTAAATG
>NW_010157194.1:33713-34037 GCF_000695765.1 Mesitornis unicolor
TACCAAGAACATAGAATTATAATATTACATGTATTACTTCTATATTTTATGTATTACGATAATAGCTCTATACTACTATACTAACATTTTTTTTAATTTAGCATGCACTTGAAAAGATGAATGGAGACTTGAAGTTGTACTTTATTTATCACTTATTTTAACATAATATATGGTTTTTGTTGATTTTACTTGCACTTTAGTTTTTTTATGGTAATTGCCTACTTATCCTGTTCTCATCAGCTAAGTGGGAGTAATTATTATGTCTTTACATAATGGCATTATGACTTTACATAAAGTGGGCAATTCCCTTCTGAAAGGGACAGA
>NW_010157195.1:0-7367 GCF_000695765.1 Mesitornis unicolor
GGGCAAGATGGAGGCGGGGGTGAGGAGGGGGAAGAGGATTGGGGTTTGGGGCTCCTCGAGGAGGTCTTGGGGTGCTGGGAGGGGATTTGGGGCTCCTTGAGGAGGTTTTGGGGTTCTGGGAGGTGGTTTGGGGCGTGGGGAGGTGTCTGGAGGGGTCGTGAGGAGGCCTGAGGTGAGGGGTAAGCCAGGGTGGAGGGGATGAGGGGTCCAGGGCTGCAGGCTGGGAAGAGAAAGAGGAGGAAGAGGAAGAGGAGGAGGAGGAGGGGGAGGAGGAAGAGGCTGAGGAGTGAGGAGGGGGAAGAGGGTTGGGATTTGAGGCTCCTTGAGGAGGTGTTGGAGTGCTGGGAGGAGGTTTTGGGGTGCTGGGAGGTGGTTTGGGGCATGGGGAGGTGCCTGGATGGGCCGTGAGGAGGCCTGAGATGAGTGGTAAGCCAGGGTGGAAGGGATGATGGGTCCAGGGCTGGAGACTGGGAGGAGGAGGAGGAGGAAGGGGCTGAGGAGCGATGGGGAGCAGGGTGGATGGGTGAATGAGGCAAACTGGACCAGGAAGGCAGGTCAAGCCTGGGTGAGGCCACGCAGGGACTGGAGTGGGGGACAGGAGGATCCCTGTGGGGCAAGAGCAGCGAGGAAAGGGATGGTGAAGCAGGGAGGAGATGTCCACCCCAGGAGAAGGTCTGGGTCTTAATGTGGATGGAAAACCAGCCGGGCAGGCTTCCCACCTGGGCTGGAGAGGGACACGGCGCCAGCGCCGGGGTCTCCATTAGTGCCTCTGCCCTAATGGAGAGTGCCTCTGCCTAAGGATCTCGGCCCTTTCTGAAGAGGGACAGTGAGTTTCCAGCCCCTTTAATGGGGCAAGAAAACTTGGCCTGTTGTGTACTCCAAAGTTTCGTGTGTGAGAAGACAAAAACAACCCCCAAATTTCCTAATTAAGGGATCCTTGTGTTTTCTGAGACTGGGGTTGAATTAATTTTAGCACTCCAAGCTGATAACCCAGGCCCCCACACATCATGGGGCTGCCTTAAAAAAAGCACGAGGCTTTAAAATTAAGAAAATAATTATTAATATATATAATATTCTATAGAACATACAGTAGTACACAGGCCTGTGCTGTGCTCTGCTTAAGTATTGTGGAAACTCATTGTATATCCCAAATAATTTGGTGTAGCAAAGGGATAGCATTCCTACCGTTGTGGTATTTTAAAAGCCCTTTGGTCGTCTCTTCAGGGTTTTCTTGCAAGAGCTGGAGGTGCTGAAAGAAGCTGCGTGGATGTTTTTCAGCTCTGTTTTGTGACTCAGACCACAGTTGGACACTTGTTGGCAATGTCAGCAGAAGGCTAAAGGCTCGGTGTTGTTTCCTGGGGTGAGGAGGTTTGTGAGAGGCTGTAATCCCTGCTCCCCTCGACCCATCAGGTCAGAAGCTGTGCTCCGAATCCCCGTCAAACCGGGGCTGCCCCCAGCTCTGCGGTGACACCACTGCCTTCTCTCTCTGCATGGAGAAGGTTCAGTCTTTGGTGTCATCAGCCCAGCACGTGGGGTTGGATTTGGTACGGTGTAGTCCTCCCTCTTCTGTTTGCTCCCCCAGGCCTTCGACAGCGAGGGGGGCAGTTCCTGGAGCAAATGAGACCACTGTTTACGATGGAGCAGAGACAAGCGGACCTGCAGCCCCCAGGGCTGTGCCCTCGTGAGCTGGTTGGTATTTCAGCATCACTCAACACTTTGCAAGTCCTGTCCTCTCTTAGGGAAAGCCAGGCACGGAGCAGAGCTGCTGAAGGAGCAGCTGTGGTTGCACAGTCACTGCAGCATGCCATAAATCTGGCGGATGGTGACAGGGACACTCCAAACCCTCCGAACTATTTATTGCCTCCCTGGCTGCTGGGTCTGGGCGAGCAGAGGTGTTGCTGCTCTGCTGTTTGCAGCCCGTGAGAGGGCAGCACAAGGCCGCTGGGTGTTTTCAGTTGGTGAAATTGGGCATTCTCATAGTGCGATGAGAGCAGCGCTGGGGGATGGAGCCAACCCCCTGCAACTTCTCCTGAAGCAATGCTTGCTTAAATCTTGCCCCAGAGCATCCTCATTGCAGTGACTAACTTGTGATCAGGAGCAGAATGAAAAGTTACTCACTCTGCTTTTCCCTGCAGGTGAAAAGTGTAATGAACATCGACATTTCTGCAGGAGACCGAAAATCCTTCATCTTCATACTGGGCAAGATCTGATCGATGATCATTCTGCAGCATGGCCAGTAGAACATCACCTTTTCAACAAACATGGGTGTGCAATAGTCATAAGATTAAAAACATATTTTCAGTTTGATTTATTTGTTTTCTGATTTTTGAGTCCTTAGGGCACCCTCAGCTCATTTTTCCAAGCTCTTCCCTACAACATTGCAAAATCTGGCATAAAATCGAGACAGCTAGCAAGACCCACAGCTGATGACTGCTGAATAAAGACGTTTGGTTGTCAAGTAGCACTTTTTGGGCCTTGGTGTCACTGGCAACCTGGTGGTCTTGCAAATTCGCCCTCTTTGTAGTCCCTGCTGAGACTGCCTTCTAGGTGTCAGCTTTCAGGCTGGGTTTTTTTCGCAACATGGCAATTCATCCACTGGTTAGCACTGAGCTCTGCAGAGCCCACAGAGCTGTTGCTCATCCTCTGTTATTACCTTACAACTCCTCAGAGCCAGTAGTTTGTTCGTTGTCATTTGGTGAACTGAGTCCAGTATCTTTAATAACTCCTTTCCATTTTTCCTTCCAGCTGAGTAATACAGGACTTGCTTTTCCTGGGATAATCCATAGAGATGGATGTTGGGCAATGAAAATGCAAAAGGAAGCCAGGATCATGGGATTGTGCTGGACTAGGAGAAGGTAAGAATTTTATATTCTGTGTTATATCTGAAGCGACTGCTGTTGATGCACCTAAACTTGTGACAGAGCAAAAACATTGCCAGAAGAATGTTATTACATGAAAAACTTTTTATTCTCCTTAAAAAGGGAGAAATAAATATATTCTCTTTTAAAAAGGAGACTGGGCAATGCAGGCACTCTGTTTCTTGGCTGGTCACTAGGATTTTAGCCTGTTGAAGAGTCCTGTGAGCTTCAGAGATCTTTCCACTCTCACTAACTTTCACTGGAGTTAAGGGTCACTCAGTACCTCCTGGGAGGAGGCCCTGAGTGGTCTCAGCTTTTAAAATTAATGGCTTTGAGCATGAGAATCTGGCCTAGGAGATTTTAATTTGAATTTGCTATTTTTAGCTTGAGCTTGAAACTGACTCAAATAGCTTTTCTGCCTTCGGTACTGGATGTTACTGTGTCAGAGCCTTCCCTGTTGGTCTCGCAGGCGCCAAGTCCGTCCTCTGTCTTAGACAACTGTAGCCAATGGACTGAAATCAGGGATTAATTTGGCCGGGGATAATTGAAATAATAAATAAAAATTTAAAAAAAAGATACGTAAAGCAAAACTTTGAGCTTGGAATGGCTTCTGAGATTCTGAAAGTAATTTAAGTAATCCAGGAGAAAATACGCAGTGAAATCTGTTTTCCATTACTGCAGGAGATGGCATGCCTTGAAACTTGATCAAAACCAGTTTTTTATGTGATGAAGATAACACAGCGTAAAGTGTTCGAGTGATCTGGGATCTTTTTTTTTTCTCAGTGTAATCTTTATAAATTATTGTAGACATGACATTCTTATTGATAAGACTTTCTGTTCCTACCTTCATCTCACAGCAAAGAAAAATCATTTCTGACTGACTTCTAGCTACCAGGGGTATTTCTGAAGGAAGTGGTAGTAAAAGCTCATTATTGATACGTCTGTGCCTGCGAGTTTTCTTATCCAGACCCAGGGTTTTTTGTGTATCAGCACAGTGCAGAGGTAGAGGCCTGATGTTCTCTCTTGCCTTGTATTTAAGAAAAAATGAAGACACTTATGTGATGGTCCCAGGTTCGTATTTCTCTGCTACTGTGGGTTTTGTGAGATTCCCCAACAAAGCCAAGATCAAACAGTTCAAGGACACTCCATTCCTGTTCCTTTAAAGGAAAAACTTTCAAGCTTCAGTGGCTTCTGAGCTGAATGGCTGTGAGCAACAACACATAGACTTCACCATGGAGAACACCTCTGCACATCAAGGAGCAAGCAGGGCTAGAAGAATTTATTCCAGGTCTGTCAGTTTTCCCCTCTGTGAGCATACGTGCTCCCCTTGCTGGTTTTGCATTCCTATTCCCACACCATCAGTCCATCCCTGTTCCTCTGTAGTTTTTATCCGCTTCATATCTTTGCTGAGGGATGTCCTTACTCACTCCTCTGAAGGAATTTCTTTGGAGGCCTCCTCTGACCCCACAGGGATCAAATGAGAGGCTGCTGTGTCTCACCAAGCCAGGATTCAGCAAGAGCCATCTCAGATTGTGGATGTCCTTTACCAGGAATGAGGTCAAAAAAGAAGCCTGTTTCTTATTTTCTTCCTTGGGTACTAGAGGGAATTTACCCTCGGAGAATTTATGAAAATGCCAATAGGTCAAATAAGAGTGTTCCGGATGTTCACAGTCATCAGTTACCAGCTGGCAGGGCTCGTTTGTTTACATCCTCCATGAGGATCCCGTGGGACAGACTTAATCCTGGGTTTGGACATTTGCTTGAGAGCAGCTCTTGGGGTATCTGCCAGGATGTTTGTAGTCCATACGGAGTCAGTTGTAGGATCTTATGCCAATGATGTTTTAAGGTAAAATAAATAAATAGGGTTTTTCACCCCATCAGTGAGCGTGCTATGTAGCTTCAAAAGAGGTTCAGCTAAGACTCAAGACAAACACTTCTGATGTTGCTGAAAACAGAAGTCCCAGTCTATTTACTGTCCGATTTCAAGGCACCAGAAAACCCCATAGGTCTTGCGAAAGAGTGCTTTAAATTGAGCCCGCTCAGGGGAAGGCACAGGGGAAGGCAAGATGGATTCGCACACTGGTGGGGAGGGACGATGGACTCACCAGGGGGTCTCTGTTGGGTACAGCATGGCTGGAAGGTGGCAGTGACAGTTGACCAGCACGGTAGGAGCTTGCGCGAGTCTCTGCTGCGCTCCACAGCGTGCAGCTGGGTACATCTGTGTGCACGTGGAGTGGTGCAGCACACATGGGAGAGGATCCACTATTCCCTTTAGACTTCGCATTGAAGCACTTCCAGCAGGTGCCTGGAGTCAAGGGGATAAATGAGGGTTCATTTCGCTTAATCCCTTCTGTAAAATGCAGATAACGGCGCTTTCTACGGGTTTCAGCCTTCCCAAACTCCCAGCAGTGCCTGAAGTGTTCAGCTTAATCTTCATTGACCGTCTGCCTTTTGCACTCTGGTGCTGTAAGTTAAAATCTGGAATGGGGTGCAGTGTCACACCCGTGTCATGAAGCAATGGCAAAGCAGGGCGTTGGGTGGAGGAGCAGAAGCTCTTGGTGATTTGGCCCCAGTTATGTGACATTAATTAATTAATGGAGTTATTTAAGGAGCCGTTACCAATCGTATCCTTGTGCGGATGCTGTTAGAGAACCAACAGGGAGGCTTTTCAGGGAACTATCAGGGCTCGCTCATGTTTCTGTCTCCCCAGGAGGTTGTGCAGTTGAATTATCATTTACTGTTGGTACCTTTATTCCTACAAGTCCAGAAAAGGTAGATCAGGTTCTCCTAGACAACTGTTCTGACAGCAAGGAAAACCAGAATGGGTTTATAAATAAAGGATGGGAAATAATGGCATAGCAGAGACGGATGTGGAGGTTTCAGTGGACCCCAAGGTGAATATGATTCAATAGTTGGTTTTAAAAAAAAAAGATTAATTTTATTCTGCATGTATTAGCAGGAAAATCACGTGAGACACGGGGGTAATTAATCATGCCACTCTGGTTGGCATTGGTGCTGCCAGCTCTGAGCACTGAGGAGGAGAACACCACACTGGAGAGCAAAGGAGAGCAAGGACAAGCAGAGGTCCAAAACTCTGCACCTAGGGAGGAAGCTGGAAGAACTGCATTTATTTAATTCAGAAATCAAAGGTGAAGGGTAGAGTTTGCTCAGGACAGACTTCCGATGAGTGAAAGGTAAGAGGGCTGGCTCAGTTCTCCTCTAACTCTGCTGTGTGAAGGCTGCGTAACTTCCAGCAAAGCACATTTCAGAGAGGTTTTTGCAGAAGGTTTCTTCTTATTAGGCAGTAATGTGGGCTTCATATGGGAATTTTGGTGTGGTTTCTTTAAGCGCAGCAGAGAACCCCCTGAATGTGGTACACACATGCTTGATAATACATGTGGGGGTGTGGATCATTTCTTTGGGGGTGGGAAAGATTCCTCTTCCTCTGCGCTTGGAGCAAGATTCAGGGACATTGAGGAGCAGCAAATCTGGATGGGTGGAAGAGGTGTATTCACGTGTGGGGAACTGGCTTGTGGAAATGTTGCTGCCATCAATTGGGGGATTGGACTGGATAATCTTTTGAGGTCCCTTCCAATCCCTAACGTTCTGTGATTCTGTGATCTGCAAATGTCCCATGGACTCCAGTAATGTTTCAGGTTTTGCAGTGTAGCACTGGAACTGGCTATGCAGAATAAACCGGCATGGACCAAAACCTGACCATTTCTGTGAATGAGACCAGCACAGTTACAATCACTAAGTAGATGATCTCAAAGGAATTTTTTTAGGATCTAAACCTTATATTACAACAAAAATAAACCAGTCCTAATGAATGAGAAAAAGGAGGGGAGATAAGATGATACTCACACCTCTTCCAGGATAGGATACCTGTGTTTTTGCATAGACCAAGGTATATTAGATCTCTAAGGCTGATCTAAGGGTATCTGGGTGTAGTAAATGCTACGAATGCCTGAAATTCTCTGGATTTGATGGAGCAGGACCCTTTTTGGGGGGGCAGGGGAGGGGAATGTTCTGCTCCAAAGAGGCCAACTGAACTGATGATTTCAGTGAGCAGAGAGCCTCTACTCACTTGTGTCTTTTTTTGGTTGCCAACAGCACAGTTTACCAAGAGCTTCCTTAGAGATGGTTAATTGCTGAAAATTGCAGAGAAATCAGTCGCACATTTAGGTTGCTTCACCGATTCCAGCAAACGTGGATTGGGGAATTAGGTTGGGAATTGTGAAGAGTTTTCTTATGAGTTTAAAGAGGATAAAGCTTTGCTCTCTGAACCCTTTGGTTGGGGGTAGCATGGCTCCAGAAGTAAACTGTAGTTTACTTATTTCTGTTTGTACCAGGTCTTGGTACAGGGACACAAATGCAATGAGAATTTTTTTCTTGAGCTTGCTCTTGTTTTAGTGAATGCTGACAAACTTAAAGGAAGGTACAAGTTCTTCCTTTTTCAGCCTGAAAGCTCAATAGGTGAGGGAATAATTTAATGAAATATAACAAGGG
>NW_010157196.1:0-12697 GCF_000695765.1 Mesitornis unicolor
GGAGACCGGGATCTGCCCCGTGCGCAGGGAGCTCTACACGCAGTGCTTCGGTCAGAGGCTTAAAGTGCTCCTGGCTGTGCCTAACCCTCGGCTGATTTAACTGGCAGCACTGTGTAACTGTCCGTGCTCTCTCTTTAAAGATGAACTGATCCGTGAAGTTACCATTAACTGTGCGGAGCGGGGGCTGTTGCTGCTCCGAGTCAGGGATGAAATCCAGATGACCATTGCAGCGTACCAGACGCTGTACGAGAGCAGTTCTGCGTTTGGCGTGCGGAAGGCGCTGCAAGCCGAGCAAGGCAAATCTGACATGGAAAAAAGAGTAAGTTGGGCTGTTAACCCCACAGCGTCATTTTCTGTACATGATACAGCACAAGGATGTTAGAGACAAAATGTTATAGAAATAACTGGTTTCATATTTCCACTGGATGGCAGCAAAGATCATCGAAGTACCGCGCTCCGTCGGAATCCTGGTGTTCTCTTAGGGCTCAGTTGCACTTCATATATTAAACACTTTAAAGGCTGTACGACATAAAACTTTGTCCCATCTTAATAACTCATTTTCAGTTAACAAAGCGAGCTTGACAGATCTGTGCTCTTCTCCAAGATTGCAGAGCTAGAAGAAGAAAAGCGGGAGCTGGAGAGACAAGTGAGTGAACAGAAAGCTAAATGTGAAGCTATTGAAAAAAGTGAAAATGAGAAGCGAATGATAGAAGAAAAGCAGCACGCGGAAGAGATTCAGTTCCTGAAACGAATGAATCAACAGCTGAAGGTTGGTTAAAAAAAGCAATTCCAAATAGTGATGGTAAAACTCATTCTGCAGTTATAACTTTGTCCCCATAGTTTTAGAAGAGTTACGTTCGTGATGTGTTTGTGTTCATGTTCCATTTTCTTTAAGCTCTCAGTGAAATGGGGTGATGCTTTTTGCATTCTCTGCATCCTTGCTCATTCAGTAACTGGTCATTACTGTAACCCTGGCGATCCAACCAGGTCAGATTAACTGAATTTCACTCATACAAACGTGTGTGTGTGTAGGGAGAGAGCAGAATTTGTTCAGAAATTGATAAATAGTTTCTCCTTTCTAAACCGTGACCTTCAGGCCATCATGAAATGTTTTAGGGCACAAAAAGGAGTAACTGTTGCATTAAATCCATGCTGCCACTAAACCCATGTTCCTTCCCTGAAGCACAAGCACCCCAACAGCTGTGTGCGTCCCACTGCTGCAGTTTATTTTGGTGGCAGCCCTAGGAAGAGGAAAATTGAAGTCCTGGAAGCTCCCCGCTCTGTGTGCTCCCCAGGCAGGGGCTCTCCCATCACTGCTGCTTGGGCATCATCTGCAACGCTCAGAACCATTCCCAGCTCCTCTTGCCCCCGAGTCAGGTCACACTCCCAGTGCTACAGAGCCAAGTATTTAATGCAGCCAACATAGTCCAGCCTGAAATCAGAGAATTCACTGTTTCACCAGCTTTTATTTCATTTCCTCTTCAATGCTTTACATGATGAGTCTTTCATTGTATGGAACCAAGGCCAGCTCTTTTCTTCTCAGAATGCAGCAAGCGTGTATGCCAAGAATGAAAAACTAATTCATAAAACATGTAGTAAGGAATGGAATGGCCAGGGAAAAAACCCTGGCCCGCTTCTCTTCGAGGATTGCAGCACCCCCAGCCCCTCGCTTTGAGTATCCAGCAGACAATTCATCACTTGACAGCAAGGTGGGTTTAGTTTTTAGGGTGAACCCCATTTGACTTTGTCTCATTTGTTTTTCAGGCCCAACTTGAAGCCATCACTGCAACCAAGTAGGCTGTGGCCTTGTCCTCCAGGCAGCGCTCAGAGGAGCCATCAGAGCAAGAAGTTTGCAAGTGACAAAGACTTGTCCTCAAAAAGCGATCCTGAATTGCCACTTACCAGCAGCAGAACCGTATTCTTTCTTTGCTTTTCTCTTAGAGTTGAAATTCAAGCACTTCATTACTGACTGCACCCTCTCTCAGTGCTGTCTCAGCACTCAGCTCCTTGAACACTCAACCTGTCTGGGGCTTGCCTGTTGGTAACACGCTAGGTGACGTTCAAGGCAATAAAGTAATGAATTGTTTTATATGCAGGCTTCTCTGTAATGTTATTACTTTGAAAAACTCCATGAAGCCGTTTTCCAGAAGATAAAAACCCACTTCAGGATGTGTTTTGCCAGGGCAGTTTTCTGGCCCTGGCTGGCGATGTGGAAATACCAGCATCTCCAGTTGCATAAAGAACTTTCAGATGATGCAGAAACAAAGAGCGAGATGCTACTCCTGGGAACAAGAAGACAAGTCAAATAGGCTGCGAATGGGCACGACAAGTTTCATATTAAAAAAGCCACTGCACACTAGAGCTGTTTTATGTAAAATTTAATAGAATAAGCAGTTATTGCTTGTGTGTGTATTTGTTGTGCTTTGATCTTTGTCCCTCCAAGCCAGTTTTTTTCTTGTTCTTGTTCTTATTTTTCACGTTGTGAGTTTCATAATACCGGACTCCAACTTTCTTGGAGCGCTGCTGTCTCTCGGCTCGTCTCCTCTGTAAATGCACACAGAACACGTTAGCAGATGCACAGCACCCAGAGCCTCGATGTGTTTGAGTTCTTTCAAATGTTGCTCACTTCGCATTCCACAACCCGTAAGTAAAATAAATAACTCCAAGTGAAACATTACTGGTGTGAATACACGGACATCTTCATGTGATCCACCCACCCATGGCCGTAAATGTTACGAGGGAAGATAGGCTGTAATCCAAAAACCAGACCAGGAGCAGCCTGACGCAGTAAGGGGTCGTTAACAGAACATTCAGGCAGAAGTCACTCCTTGCTCCCCCCAGCCACGCTCCAAAGCCCTTGGTGCACAACTTTCCTTACAAACCGCTTTCAAAGTCCTACAGACTGGCATTTAAGTTATTCAAGAATTATTTAGACTTGACTAACACAGAGAAGAGAGGAGGAGCAGCTCTGAGGACAGAGCAGCACTGCCCATCTAGCTCCAAATTCCCCCCTCTCCCAGCACTTGACCCTGCTCTGTTCAGAGGTTCAGACCGCAGCAGTGGGTGAGCCAGCGCTGAAGGCAGAAGTCACCCAAAGGACTCTCCCCTCAGTGCTCTCTGCGGTGGTGACCTGCTGGACCCTGCCGTGCTCAGCTGAACACATCCACGCCGCTGCCACGTCTCACCCAGCAGCACATCACTGTCCTCACGTGGCCCCTGCCTCAGCCAGTCCCTGCGCCCTCTCCCTCCCACAAACACCCAGCCCCAAAGCTCAAGTGATGAAGGGCAGCCTGTGCATAAAAAGCCCAGCACTACTGCTCTGCTCATCTGTTGTACAACAAGAAATCACACTTACTTCTTTGGATGTGAGTTTCCTGCAAGGCTGTTGACCCAGATGGTCGTCGTCATCTTCCTCTTCTGCTTTCCTTTTTCTTTTCTTCTCTGTGTTGCCTGCATACAGCAGAGATCACAAACTCAGGCATCTTCCACAACACTCCTCTGTTTGCAGAACTTAAAACTGGGGTCACTGTCACATCTCCTTCAGCAAACCACTCCTTTGGCCGTATTTTAACAGCTTCTACCAAAGCAACATTCATGTTCCTTACCAGAGGATCACTCACTACCACTATGAAAACTGCAGCAGATTGCTTTGAGCCCCACGCAAGCCCAGAAGGATTTCCTGGTGTTGTCCCAGTAGGGCTCTCCCACAGGATTTTGCCTTTAATCAAGCTCACTATGGAAACTGAGTCCACAGATCTCAGTCACCACAGTGAAACCTACAGCCTGAAGTAGCTCTGTGCTTTTATGAAGCTGTAAAACCTTTCCACTCCCTCCAGTAACGTTACACCATGTGGAACAGAAGCTGCTCACACTGCAACCTGCCCACAGCACCATCCTGCTGGAAACACAAGACTGGCCTTCACTTCACCCCTCCTCTGCGAATAGAGGGACATAACTTGTTCTACAGCCAGGCACTCTGCAGCAAGGCTACAGCAAGGCCACCAGGCAGCCCTCAGGTGAGCTATGGAAAGATTTAAACAGCTTTAGGGGAAAAAGAGCTTGCAATCAGGAGCTAATGAACACTTCTCCTCCTAACTCCCTCTCTTCTCTTGCTTTTGAGACTTCCAATTGCAGTTTATAAACATCTAATCTCGTTTTACCTCTGTCTTCAGTTTCTTTGGGTTCTTCAGACTTCTGCATGGATTTTGCAAACACTTTTTCACTCAGCTGCTTGGGGATTCTGCAGAAGAAAATAAGCAGAAAAAGAACACTGTAACACAGAACGTAACCCTCTGAGAAGCCACCGGTCCCCAGGAGATCCCAGCAGCAAAGCCACGGCCTCTGCACCTTTGCACCTGAGCCTGCTGCATGCACTGGGATACAGTCCTGCTGGGACATCCAGGTTGACATGAGCCGTGGTGCAAGGACGTAGCAGTGCTACCCAAGACACCAACAGATTTTCAATGCATGGCTTAAGAGGCAGCTTGCCAAAAGTGAGAACACTTTCAGCCATGATGGCAAATAGGACTTCTTAGAAGAATCTTTCAAAACCCAAGTGCTGCACAGCCACGGTTCAAATATTTACGGCTAAACTAGACGAGTTGTGGCACCTTGAGTGAGGCAACACAGAGGAACCAGTCAAGCAAGTCATGAATGGAGTGAAACTACAGCGAAAATCACATGAACCCTTTACCCCCTGAAAATATTTGAGTCACTGGACAGCTTCAGATACCTTATTGCTGAGAACCTCTTGGCTTTGGCTTTATCCAGAAATTTTTTGTATTTTGCAATCTTCTCCTCCAAAGCCTGAAGAACCTGCGAGCTCTCCCTGGCAGCCGGTGCAGCCAACTGCGGCTCCCCCTCCACCGGATCTTGCTGGTGCTCGTTTTCCTCTCTCTCCTCCTCCTGCTCCTCCTCTCCAGAGGAATCGCTGCCCGTTTCATCAAAGCCTGGCACGTCTACAGGAACCAGGTCTTCCTCTGAGAACTGAGGTGCCACGTTGATCCTCCCAAAGTTCTGCCTCACATGTGACATGAGTTGCTTCATTTCGGTGTCCGTGTTACTCTCCTCTTCTGCTGGCTCCACACTTGCTGCTGCCGACTCGGAGATTTTCTCCTTGTTATTATTCTGGCTTGATGTCGTAGCTACCTCCACTGCAGGAGGCTACAAGAAAGAGTGCAATGGATCTGTTATACACGAAGCCTTCCCACCATCTCTGAGAGCAACTTCTACTTTCTCTCTTTGGAAAAAGCCTAAGATGACAGACTAACAACATGATAATTACTGACATTTCTGGCAGTCAGATCATTGTAGAATGGCTCAGTTTGGTGAAGAGCATTGCTACCTGGTCCTGCCCAAATTCAAGTGAGTGTCACTGAATCACCAGACTCGTGCAGAGCCCAAGGTGTGCACTGCCCAAGTTACGTGACACTCAGGGCAAAACAACAGTGAATACCAGTAGGAAAACCAGGAAATACGTGAGAAGAGGCACGGGCACCACGTTCCTACCTGGGGACCCGTTTCTGCATTCGGTGGCTTCACAAAGAAGGGAATTCTGCCTCTCTGCCAGTCATTGAGAACCATCTTGCTCACAGTCTGCAGGTCAGGCTCACCACCCTGGAAGAACCCAGTGACAACTTACGTCCACGTCTGCAAGGCACACGGCCTTTACGTTGCCTGTAAGCACCAAACATTCGCATTCCCACGTTCAGTGCCAGGCCACAAGCTCTTCAACCTGCAAATGCAGAAAGTTGCCACACCTTTAGCAATTTTCCAGTCCTAGCAGCAAGTTTCTCAAGGAAGTCTTCTGCATCCTCCCAGGAATCAATTTTGTACGTCTTTCTGATGTACTCTGGTTTGGCTCTCTCCAGCACAGCACTAATATGATCTTCAGGGCTCTTAATCTTCTCAACTTGAACCTGAAAACGAAGGGTAGAATATCAACCCCTTGGAAAGGGCACGTTCATTTCTTCGCACCATCTTCTTACCAGCAGGAAAGGTTTTGCAGCACTTGGCGCAGGTACCTACCACTCCCTTCAGCACAATGTCGGTTTCCGTGTCTCCAGACGGGTAAACGACACCCGGGCAGTCGATGAGGAAGATCCGCCGCATCAAGGTAATGTATTGCCACACCTGAAAGGGATCAGGGGTTCCCCAGGTCACCTCCTTCCACACAGTCCCTGCTCTGCTTTTTACATGCACAGTTTAACACACAGCAGGCATCTTAGGATGGTACTAACACACAGAAACTTCAGTGGACTTTAGGAGTAAGAGGAAAACGCAGCCTGCACAGTTCAAGTGCTAGACTTGAAAACATCACTGAGCTAATTCTACATGAATTCTGCCTTTGACAATGCACTTAGACATTTCATTTTTATTTCTAAATGTAAGGTTCTCTTCCTACCTTTGTTTCACCTGCAATAGGGGCCACATTGCAGACCTTCTTAGACCGCAGAGTATTGATGATTGAGCTTTTGCCAACGTTGGGATAACCAATGAAACCCACGCTGATCTGCTTCTTGTCAGAGTGTAACTGTTGAGAAACAACAGTTATTTATTATATATAATATATATTCATAATGTATTTATTATTACAAAATAAACAGTAGCTGGGGAGATAATACACATGTGGCTTGAAGGACAGTAACTAAAGACAACAGAAAGTGCCTTTCTTCAAGAAAAGGAGACACTTAAAAGGAGAAAACCTTCCTAGCATACGCACACATGGAGTTCACAACAGCGTGAAATGTGTTCCTTTCTTCTACACATCCAAACCAGACCATGAATGTCAACAGGATGCTCTGCCTACCAGAAACAGAGGCCAGAGACTGATGGTCAAAGCTGCTCTCTCTGGATCTCCTCAGTGTGACCAACACCGAACACGGCTGAGGGAACATCTTCCATTTTCTCTCCAGAGAAGGGAGCTTTATTGATGGAGTTGTTTGCTGCCTGAATGGCCACAGGAAGCGTACTGAACCCCAAACGCTAACAAAAGACCCCCCACTAACACCTCACACCCCCAGACACCAATACAAATCCCCAAATTGGTCGGTACCTTTCCAAACTGCCTTAGAAGTTGTATGAAAGCCCCTTTGCCAAAAGGATTCGTGAGGCTGGCGTGAAACGCGAGTGTTGGATACTCCTGGGAAAGGACAGCAACCCAGCGCTTCTGAAGAGGAAGACACGGCTCAGTTAGGGATGCTGTGCCGCAGAGGTGGTGAAACAATCTGCTTATGGACAGAAGTACACAGCATCTTCACTTGGGTCACAAATGCGACTGCCATGAAAATTGCTGTGGAAGAACCTTTGAAGCATTTCACCAACCCAACAGCTAAAAGGACCGAGTATTGTTTTTATAGGAGACAAACAATTTCCCAAAAACGCCTTCACTCCTAGCTACAACTAATTAGTTTAACAATATAAAGCAAACCAGCTGTGGTGGATATGGATCTTAAGCGGACTAACATTTAGCATACTCTGGAGACATCAGCTGAACTGTTAAATCCAGACAGAGGAAGTAGAGAATTTGTGGCTGGTGAGCGTTGCTCAACTCAGCCAAACTTGGACAGATTTACATGGTAATTGTTACTTTTATAGCAGGCAAACAGAGAGTTCCCATTAACCCAGCTCCATTACGCCCTTTGAGGCCAGCATGAGGACTGGGAACAGAATTAAAGCAGAGGCTACAAAAGGAACAAAGAAGGTCCAAGGAACAACAGGCAAGGCTGTGCTTACAGTAGCCCAGGTAGGAACAAGATCACATTTGTTCAGGACGAAAATGAGGTGTTTCCAGTGTTTCTCCTTTTTAAGGTAAGATTCCACGTGAGGGGAGCGAGTACCCATGGGATCCCTGGCATCAAGGACTTGAACGACAACATCTGATGAGTCTATCACCTGAAAACAGAAATCACACAAAGGAAAGGTTGACAGGAAGCAAGACATGTACCTCCAAAACAAAAACTAATTTTCTAAACTGCATCATTCATTTAAAAACCATCTATCCTTCAAGAACTGTCACTTTCCCCCAGACTACTGAAGCCCAGACTAATAATATCCATCGACCCTCTGCTCTCTCTTCCCCTAACTCCCCTCCAGATTCAGGCTGGGCACCTGAAGAGCTCTTACCTGTCCTTATGCACCAGGAAGGCCCTTGCAGCACTTGGGAAAGAAAGCGCTGCACCCGAATGGGAAAATTAATTGCTTCAGTAGACAAAAACAATGTTTGCCATCCATTCTGCAGCAATTCAATTCTGCCATTTCATAAAGGACCAGGATATAAAGTATGTTTTCTGGATCGGTATCAAACACACAACCAAGCAGGAACCTGCTGTTAGTCCACTAAGCATCTACAGCAGGGAGCTGTCATTTTATGACTCGCTTCAAGCCAAGCAAATTTGTTTCACAGCTATTTCCTGCATTTTTGGCAGCGTCTTACTGAAATCTGTTTTGATCTACCATTCCCAGCGCTTTTAGATCTAAATTAAAAGGTTTTAAGCTACATTCAGACATTCAGAGCAAAAAGTCAAGCAATTTCACACCTAACAGTCACTGAGAGCACACAAACTGCTCCTGCGACCCCAGTTCTCTCTCAGTCTCCATTTCCCCAGCAGTCCAGGGGCTCACGTGGAACTGAGGGTCAGAGACTTCCAAGGATGCCCTAACACACCAGATGTCTCCAGCCTAAAGAGCCTCAGAGGCCTCTGACCAGTTCATTTGTGGGAAGCCCCTGGAAAAGGAAAGCCAATACCTTCACCCTGTCAGACCATCTCTAGGTCATGTACTGTAAAGATGTTTGCTCCAGCGGGACAAGAGCTCAAGAATCAAGCTCAGCCAGGCAGAGATTTGAAAACCAATCTCTGCTCCAGCTGCTTTTTGTGTTCCCATTTCTGCACTGCACAGGAGCAGACGAAGGGTGCATGGTTTCAGCTCAGTCAGTTCCACCAGGCTGACAGGAAGGCAGGCAAGGGAATGACACACTCAGGACATCTCTGCATGAAGAAAGTCGCTGCCTTAACATTTCCAAGAAACTTTACAGCAAATTCAATTGTATCAAAGCTTCCCTAACAGAGCAATCAGTTTTCAGAGCTTTTTTGATTCTTGCTGTATAGGATTTCCAGTGCTGTGCCTAAACACCTGACTTCGTAAAGGCTGAGAGATAAACACGACTCTGCGTTGCTTACCTTGTAGAGCTCACCCCAGATTCTTCTGGACTGTCCTTTCTTATATATCTCCTCCTGTGCTTCATCCCTGGAAGGGGATTACCAGAGACATCAGCAACCACAGTAACAGGGTGACAGCGCTGTCTTCTCTAAAGCCATTTACAAAGGAGGAGATGAGGCCCAAGGAGCAGACAGCTGGGATTTATACCCAGCCCTTTGCAGAGACCCCCCACAAACACACACCCTTGCAAAGATCCCCACCTGCCCACTGGTCAGGTCCTGACCTAACCCAAAACGTGAGTTTGGAGATATTCTGATGTGCAATAAAACAAATTATGAAAAAAACCCGATGGGTCCCACGGAAGCAACGGTTTGGTTAAGCACATAGGGACAAAACAGGATTAAAAAAATCCCAAATACAGCTAATTTAATAATCCTTACTCCTCATACAGCAACAACCTTGACAGATGTACTAGATACTTCTTTAAAAATAAAGCTGCCCTTTCAGAAATGCAAACAGTGAATGATTCCTCCTTCCCATTTACCTTACACCAGTGTCTTCTGTCACCAGGTCTCGGTCCTTGCCCTGATCATAGGATTCTGTCGAGGCTTCAGCATTCTCCACCAGAGACTGCACATCACCCGCAGAAAGATTCGGCCTTTTCCTCTGTGATTTGGGGCCAAATGTTGTTTCAAACGTTTCTGTGTCAAGAATGTGAACTCTGGAGGTCTAAGGAAAAACAGGTTAGTTAAAAACCACAAGCACTGGTTTTTTCCACCCCAGTGACAGGCAGCGCACCAGACCTTGCCTCAACACAACTCTGCAACCTGTGACAAGAGTTACAGGCGCTTTCCTAACAATGTTTGAGTTCTCCAGATTAATCTCTGCGAAACAGAAGAGTGGGTATTTAATAAGCAACAAAACACGCTGCAGCTGCCAAAGAACTATGCTTCAGTTCTTCTGCCATAAATGAAGTCAAATGTGATTACAGCTACAATGATGAAAATTTAGCTGCTATCTTTGATCATTTCTTATTTTTCTAACAAGTGCACAAATCTCGCCAAATTCACAGATTTTTGTCAGGTATAATTACAATCAAAATTGAGATTTTAAAGCCTGTAATGAATGCCAGCTTTTCTTGGAACAGCCCACAATTCACTGCTGAAAGAAGTAATTTGTTTTTGTAATGCACATTTTAGTTTCTTGTAAGTTTTTCCTTAATTTAGGTAATGTTTTTATGACATTAACCTGGAAAGTTTCCACATGAAAAAAGGAGCTAGCAAGAGTCCAAAATAATAAGTTCAGGCATCACGAAAGAACCCTGGTAATAACTGAAACTTGATGTACTAGAAATGAAGGCTGCACGCACAAGATTTCAAGACCAAAAGCTCATAGTGGAGCTCAAATTCGTCACACGAGAGGGCTCGCAGTGCGAAGCATCCTCAGAAAAGGTCCCTCGGTCACAGGGGCCACTTGGAGCACAAGAGCACGAGCTGCTGTGGTTATCCCACGCTGGTACGCTAACCTGGGATGTTTCAGGGTAAGTTTTCTGCTGGAAAATGAGACTTCCTCATAAGTAACAGATCTTCTCACAAACTACAGAAACTCGTACGCTGTTCTTTGCCTTCACACTCGACACGCACAGCATCATCCTTCCCTGAGCCACCCACTCCAGCTCCCCCCGATGCTTCTCGAGCCCAACACTTCACCAGGCTGAGCACAGACAGCACAAGTGCCCACGGACAAACAGCAGCCGTGAGAGCTGGGCAACAGCCCCGCCTCCACCCCGCACGGGTGAACGATGCTCACGTGTGGTTTAATGCGGTCGTAGAAGAGGGACATGGGCAGCTTCCTCTGCTTCATCACCACTCTGTAAGGATCCTTCATGACATTTTCCATCTCTTCTTGAAATTTCTGCAGGGAGGATTGCTTGATCACGCGAGTATTTCCTGCATATCAAAACGAACATTTCACCTGGCCATCCCTCATCCTTACTGCTTCAGAGGCCCCAGGTACACTAACAAGAGATTAAAACTCCATCTGGAATTAAAAATACCAGTGACAAAAAATAGAGGATTTTACTTGAAGCAAACCCCAGATGAGCATAAACAGCTGGTCCCTTTCCTTCTCACCATTTGAAGGAAATGTGAAGTATCCCTAGGATATTTAACGTACATGGGCTACAACACAGACACACGGACAAACTCCAAAAACGGCCAAAAGAGACAGAATAACCCCACTTGAGAGGGGTGCATGGAAAGCAAACACCCAAGGCACGCGTACACACAAGGTGTGAGCCCACACCCATGCCTATGAGGGGTCCTTCACCTTCAGCCTCTGTCCCACACAGCACAGACCGCAATTCTGAAACAAATACCCTCCAAACACACAAAGTTCAGCTTTTGAGCTTCTTAAGCCTGAAAGATGAAAAAATAACTCACCAAACCACTTGATATTCGGTTCCACTCTTGCAACTGTGCCCGGTGCCACTGTTGACTGATACTGCAGAGGTTTGATCACTTTACCGTGCTTGTTTCTGAGTGGAAATTGAGAACACGTGTGAATACGCAAGGGCATCACGCACCCTCCAATGCTTTTGTTCACTACACCACAACTACACCCAAAAAATGCAGGAAGACCCTTCCCTGAGAACTGGTGCCCCTGAGCCTGTCAGCAGGGACCGTGTTGCCTGCGAATGGCAAGGAACTCACACACCGGGACAGGAGAAGCTATGTCAGCCAGGGCACGCTCGGGCATCACCCCCTGGCGTGGCTCCTGACAAACACTGCTTGGGCCAAACCAGGAGCAGCTCACTGGGACCAAACGGCACCACGCACAACTTCCCAGGAAACTCCACTTTCTTCTCTCATGGTCTCACGTGGAAATTTTCCATCAGCTGGTGCAGAACACTCATCGCAAGACAATTTCCAAGTCGAAACTTGTTTTAAATTTGGCAATTTTTAAAAAATACATATTCCCCAGCCTGCTTTCAAAACAAAGTGAAATCTGGCAAAACAGAACTGCTAATCCGAACCAGGACTCGCAGAAACCCCTGCGGCACTCGCAGCGTGGCACAGACGTGTGTTTACAAGGCGGGAGCTGCTCCACAGCCAGCAGCTCCCAAGAGCAGCAAAGGGGCGTACGGGGCCCTACGGAGGTCAGGCTCATCAGGCGTCCTGAGGTGAGCTTTTGAGTGATGCTGTTGCTGGAACCTAAGAAATTCTGGGCATTCTGGGGTTCAGGACACTGCAGTGAGGTCACATCAGCTGTTCAACATCACACCTTTTCCTGCTGCATTCCCTGACACCGCTGCTGCCCGGAGCTCAGGAGAGGGCTTCGCAGCTCAGGCCACTACCGAAAACACGGCCTTGTGCCAACACCGGCATTTGCCACCAAAGCAAGGGCAGGCAACCGTCCCAGCTGCAGGGGCTGAAGGCGCTGGCACCAGGGCCCCCACTGCCGCTCGGCACCCACAAACACGCTCCCTGCGGGCAAGGCCCCGGTGCCTCCCGGCAGCGTCACTGGCAGCGCAGGTACC
>NW_010157197.1:0-2998 GCF_000695765.1 Mesitornis unicolor
AGTTCTATTTAGCTCAAACCAGGACAACATTATGTACTAATGGGCATTTTATACCTCTTCCACTACAGTCTTCTTTACAACAAGTTAAGATTCTGAAAAGACAATGGATTAATGACTGCTTCTCCAGCCTTTTGAAATGCTCCTGTGGCAGAGCTGAACACTGTGCAGAAACCTACTGTATTTGACATCTCTGGTGTTCCAGTTACCCTAGTTAGAAGATTACTTCTATGGGACAAAGTCATATGGAACAGTCTGATTGCTACTCTGAGCCATGTCTGGACTGATGATGATGAGACAGCTTTATATACCAGGACTCTGCAAAGATAACCACTGCAATAGAGAACATGTTCTGAGTGGTAACAGGAATATTTGTTATAGAATTATAAAAGAGCCAATGGACTGAGCAAAAAAGTACAATCATACAGCAGCCAGAATCTAAAATGTCTGTGTAGTGAGTATGGTTTGCTTTTCTATTAGTGTTAGGTTTAATTGTTCTCAAATTAAAAAATACAAAACAAAGTATATGTAGCAAGAGAGTGGATGCAGAGGATTGCATTTTTATAGGTAAATTGAAAACAATTGAGATAATAGTATATAATCCATGAAAAGGAAAAATATTTAAATAACTGGATGAATTATTTGCTAAAAGTTTTTCACTGACTAACTGTAATAAGCTTCATAAAATCGAATGACAACTTGAACTTCTGTTCCAAAACCAAGATGGACCCTTGTCATTTAGAGAAATCTTCTTTTCAGATCACTTAATGGAAATCAGATTCATAGGTTACTTCCGAATTGAAGTGTTTTCCCTTGATTTTGGGGGTACACTGTATGGGTTATAAGCCATCTGGCTGATTCTCTACATTTGGGAGAGTGTAGAAATCTGATCAAATAATTTCATCTTGTGTCAGATAACACTATAAATGTTAAAATAGCAGGTGTTATTCAAGCCCTTTTTCCTATGGCATAAATGACTATGTGAAGTGCTATGCAACATATTAAACCATAAAAAGTGTAGGAAAAAAAAGTGTAAGTGCAAAATTCTTCTCTTAATCTTCAAACCTTCTAAAAGTGTCCATCTTTATACTTATTAGTTATGAACACAAGTATTGTCATACATAGTTTAAACTTTCCATACTATTGAATTTCTCGAAACAGCTGTATGTTCCTCTTGTATGTGTATCAGCTTTTCTATAAATCTTTAAGTAAAGCTCTATCAAACACATCCTCAAAGTCTATTGAAACCACTTGTTAAACTTAAACTTGATGGTATAATCACTGGTGTTACTTCTGCCAGTCATCCTTGAAGACTGTTTGTTCAGTCAATTGAAATTGTTAAAAGGTTGTGGGATTTAAAAAGGCACACAGGTAGTGCCTGCTTTCATAGAAATATACCCATTTGTATGCAGAAATAAATTAGTTATCTAGGAATTCAGGTACCAAAGAAAACAATTTATTTTAACCTCTTTTTTTTCACTATATTATATTATATATATTATCATAAAAATATTTTATATGTATATTTAACATAAATATTTAACTCTAATTTAAACAAAAAAGTTTGAATAAACTTTTCTTTTTTTCCACTGCAAGCAAACAGGTGTTGATTCTTTCCACCTAAAGATTAATTTTTGATATAAGGTAGTTAAAACACACTCTCCAGATGTGCTTATTTCTCACTACTGAAGGAAAGTAATTGCCTCAGACTTAGAAGTCTGATTTTCAGATACAGTAAGTCAGTTGAAATGAATTCTACCCAAAGGAAAGAAATTCAAGAATTACAATTCCAAAAACCTAACCAAGTTATTCTCACATGCCACAGTTAATTTCTTTTACGATATTCTTGCTGCAATTCTACTTGTCAGGTCAGTGTTGAGGGTAGACCAGTCTAAGAACATCTGAGTTTCCATCAGTATGACACTGTTCAACTAAAACACAGCATCCCATATCTGCACATGATACTACAGCAGGAAATTCAGGCACTACTTCTCCCTATATTATATGTCTTTTCTTTCTTCATAGTAGATAGTTCTTTAGGGTGTAATTCTAAAACTCAGTGTATCTTTCCAGTGTTCGAAGGAAGAAGAGGATTGCAATCTGTTAGAAAATTAAAACTGTTACCAGTCTGATTTGTATGGTTTGTCTGTTGGGATTATAGAAATGAAGCATACTTTGAAAAGTCTGTAATTCCACTATAATAAAGGGAATTTTTAATATTTGCATTTTAAGTTATGTCAAGGGTTCCCTGAATAAAAGACTGGCTATGAAATCCAATTAAATTAATTAAAGTTCCTTTAGGAAAATGATCCACATTTCCCCAGAGATATATTTTTATATTTCTAATACAAAACCATCTTGCAATTTTAAAATAAGAAACTCCAGCTTCATGGTAATTTAAAATTTAATAGCATATTTTGAGAGTAAGTACGTTACTGGAAACAATGTTCAGTAACAAAATACATTACTAGGTCTATCGTGTGTTAACGTGCAAAATCCTTACCTGGGACACATTTTCTCATCATTAAAGGAGAAATTAACAAGTAAGTAATTGGCATTCTGAACTTCATCAGTGTTTAGCTCACCAACAATCTACCTCAATATCTGCAGGTCAGGAGACAGCCACTGTAGAACAATACTCACTTCTTATCAGGGTTTTAAGTGAAAGTATATGCACCCTTCCAATAAAATTCACCTCTCTGTTTGCATACGTAAGATTGACTCCCAGGACCATTTTCATCTGGTCACAGAGCACAGATCTGTCTTTTGTAGAGGTTGAAAATGAAAATTACTGTATTGGAGAAACTCCCAGGAGAAATACTGCATACTTTCTTGCTTCAAACTAATGCAAGGAATCACCAAGTTGTAGAAGGGTAGAGATGCAGAGGGACAGGGCAAGGAAGGAAAAAGACACTGAGAGAGAGAAAGAAAGAAAAAGAGAAAAAATAAAACACAGAGAAGGGAGGGAGGGGAGGAGGGAGGGGACAAAGGAAGGAGAGAA
>NW_010157198.1:0-328 GCF_000695765.1 Mesitornis unicolor
TGGCATAACGGGGCAGCCGGGTCTACAGGCGCGTCAGTAAAGCCTGAGGTGGGGAGGAGGCCGGTGGCAGCGTGGATGTTTTCCACTCGGAGCCCCGCGAGGAAATGATGTGCTCTCCGGTGTGGGGAGAAAGCGGCAGGCGTGCGTTTCAGGAGGGCCTGTGAGAGTGACGGGCGCGGTGGGAGTCCGGGTGTTTCGGCAGATAGGGTGGCACGGAGCTGGCGACTCCACCGACCTGGGGGGAGCAGCGGGCGAGAACAGGGCTCGGGATGTGGTGGTCCTGGCGGTGGGAATGCTCTTGAGAAAGGGGAGGCCTTCAGAGAAAGAG
>NW_010157198.1:409-19428 GCF_000695765.1 Mesitornis unicolor
GGAAAGAGTCGCACTGTGGAATGGGATCACACTTTTTTTTCATATACGTATTTTCATGTTTATATATATAATCCAATGTTGATGGAGAAGAAAGCAGCAAGCAGAATCCTGAAGGACGGAGAGGTTGAGGCAATCCCAGCCCCCTCTGCGCTTTTGCAGTTTATTTTTGTTTGCAAGAAAGTGAAGGTGCTCCCTGAGCTCAGTGGCAACAGAGCCAGGGAGGCCAAACAGCAAAGCTCAGTGCAAGGGGATCCACTTGAGCTACCAACCCTGAGTCATGCAGCTGCTATTAATACACCTCGCCCTCTGGCTGTCTGATAAAGAAAGGAAGGTTGGGGGAAGAACTAAGAGGAATTTTCAATTAAAGCTGCTTCAGAAAGAATAATAACATTTTAGGATGAATTGGAGGTGGGGAGAAGGGGAAGGAGAGGAGCCTGGCAAACAAAAAGGAATAACCTTCCAGAGTATCTGTGGGAGCCTCACTGACTGAATTTTTAAAAATTTGTTTGGACAAAATTTAAAGAGCATTTCCATAAACTAGGTGACTACATAATACAAACTATGATGGAATAAAATTGAATTATATAAGCCTGAGTTTAATTGCTGCTTCTAGAGGCATTTAATGAGTTTAATCTGTGACGATTTTATGCACTTTATTGTGTATTTCGAACAGGCATTTCTCTCGCAATCATCACTACAGAACCTGAACATCTCAGTCTATTAAAGGTATGTTCAACTTCCTCCTGTGGGCTAAAATTTCAATTCCAGCTTTGTTTTATGCCATTTCGCTCCAAGGAAGAAGCGACAGTGGCTAATTCCTCCTTCTTTGCTCATTGCAAAGAATATCCTGGCTTGAAACAGAATATTTTCCAGCACATTAAGCTTCTGAAGTGTCTTGCAGCCTCTGCATATACACAGTTCCACTGACCAGCTGCCATTGGTATGCAGCGTGCTCTTCCCTGTTCAGATGGCCTTTTCTTACAGATCAGAGTAAGATCCAAGGGGAATGAAAAAAAAAAACCAAACCCAAACATGGAAAACCAAACCCTGTTTCATTCAGTCACCTAAAGGAATTGTCTGTGATTCAGTGCAGTGCGCAGATAAAATGTGTTTACTTTAGTTGACTGAATTAGAGGTGTGCTTTTCTTCTAAAATAGTCCATTGTGAACTGGCTCAAATGTAGGATTATTGCACTAGGGCATGGTTTCTTTACTAGTGTTGATAGCATGTGGAAGAAAGTTCCTTTCAATTTGTGCGTTATCGCCATAGGATATGCTTTATCTCTTATCCTGTTACATGAAGAGTATTATTGCTCAAAAATGTCAAGGTAAATAATAGGCTTATCTTCCTTGTCAACAATATAATGTGGTTTTCTTCTCACCTTGCTTCCTTAACAAGGTGTAAAATTGCAGTTTGTCTGATAAAACAGGGCAGTAAAACCAAAAGCATAGTTAGAGATTGTATTCTTTTTAGCCGTGAAACTGAAACTGTGGAAAGAACTACAGGCAATAAAGAGAGCTTTCAGATACCCATATCAACTTAAATTACACAGTTCTTTAAGAGGTAGGTTATAAAGATAAAGTTAACGATAAGAATGCCGTAACTGCAAGATATAAACGTTTGTCTTCCAGCAGTAATGCCAAAATACAGCTCTTCATTAAAAAACAGATTTTAAACTTTCAGTGCCCTATCTGATGAATCAATCCTAGAATCGCTTTTGAAAGTTAAGATTTCTCAGCCAGTGCTTCTCTGCTTTTTCAGTGCACCTGCAAAGGCATAAAGCATTAGTCAGGGAAGAGCCAGTTGTGTGTTAGAATCTGCTTTTATTAAAGCTAAATGTACAATCCAAGGGGCATTTACTGGACAAGGCATTTTGGAAAGGAGAACTGGGGAGGGGGGAATCACCTTGAAGAATTTCTGAATTTTTTGGCATGTTAAGTGGTATGCAACACAGTTTTACTTTACCCTCTAATTCAATTGAGATTTATGCCATCAGCTAGGACAGAAGTGTAGTTCTGCCCATGCCATGAAAAATTACACACCATCTTAGTCTACAAGCCTGGAAGGTAGCCACTCTGGGAATATTTCTGCATATGACTCAACACACACGTACTCATCTATTAATATGTTTACAGAAACAGACCTTACAGAGTCTAAAATTACTGCAGGGTAATTTTACTATTACTAATTGTATGGTCTAAAACCAAATTGTTTATTCTTTTGTTAGTACTTTAATAACAATAATAGGATATGTTACCTTAATGGACATTAATCATATTTCTTTTTCCAACAAGTATGTTAGATTGCCTTTTAACATCTTTGCTAGAATCAAATGGAATTGAAAGAATTTTGTGGTCGATAAATGAATCCAATTCACAGATATTTTAAGTATTTGGTGAAGTTATAATAAATGTCTGAAGTAATATTTTTATGTCTGTTGTTAAATTTGCCTGTCATTTAAAATTAAATGTATCTTATTCCAAAAAGTATTTTTCGTGCATTATTAAAATTCCAGATTTCAATAAAAATATAAGGGTTCCAGTAGCAACACTGAGCATTCCAAGTTGCCTTTATTGCCTGCGTATAGATAGTCTCAGCTTTGATTGAGTTCACAAGGTATGACTCGGGAACGGTTTGTCCTTGTTCTTTCTGAAATACAGCAGCTGTGTGAAGCTCACTTGGGTGTCCTTCATGCCACGATCCTGCAATTCACAGCACCTCCACGAACCTTGGAAGACGTCTGGGAGTCCAGGTCCAGCACCCTTCAGCTGGATATTCCCCTGCATGACTGTTGCGATGAGAGAGAACAGCCCAAACATGCAAAAAGTCATATGGATGGGGAATTCTCCTTCCTCTTCAGAGACAGAAAGGATAAACCAGGACCCCAAAGCCTGGTCAAGACATCTGAAAACCAGTGGTCAGGTCAATTGACTCATGCACTGCAGTGTTGGCAGCTAGCTCAGTGTTAGGCCCTTCTACCTTCTGTTTTAATAACCTCGCTGAAGAGGCTTAACCTTTGATGCTGAAACCAGGCTGGCCAGCAGATATCTTTGCCACTGAAAATCTGTGAGGTTGTTTGCAAAAGTTTTGTTCTACAGCCCAGTGAATTCCTGCGGGTGAAAGACTTAAGGGGAACACTGCTTCTCTTGAGAGCTGTGCTCACCAGAAGCAGACACATTACGCTGGCTAGGGCCTGGGTTAGTAAGAAGCCCAAAGGTTTTACCACTGGCCATCTCACATGTGGTGACTTCTAATCACATGTCTATGTTTGTTTTTCTCTTAGGTATTTAGTCTCTGGTACTACAGCAAAGATACCACAGTGCTGTCAGCCTATCTCAGGGCCAAATTTTAGTACCTTTTCTGCTCAAGACTGGAAGTAGTAAAATCACTTGTAGAGAGGAGTGTGTTTATTTAACAGTGTCAAATACGGATCTTAACAATTCACTCTAAGTAAATCAATATTTGCATCTCTGTGTTAATAATTTGCTAATCTAATCTTTGCACACAAAGTACGTATTACACAGTTCTTGTGTTCCATCTATTATTTCAATCACCATTGCCATTTTATGATTTGTTTTTGTAACTGTTGGTAATTGCACAAGAGGCAAGTTAACAAATTAGGCTGCTTCGCAATTAAGGCTGGGGCAAGCTGTCTGATTTCCTGTGTCCCAGATGGGACATATCTGCTCGTGTCACTGCTCTCATGTCATGTCACCCAAACATGCCTTCACTGATACATAAGGCTGTCATCTAACAGCTGACACGCAGCTGCAGTTCCTGCTTCTGGCCACTTCATGTTTTTATCTCATTCGTGGTTATAATTATTATGACAAGTGCAAGTTGTTCCGCAGTGACAGCATTGGGTTTTTAGTGACAGTGTTTATTTTAGTTATAATGTGGGTCAGATAGCTAGGTTATGTCCATGGCATTGGAAATCAAAGCCACTGATAGTCATGGAGGTATTCACTTCAGTGAAGTAATGTCAAGCATTTATAATGAAATAAAACAGGAGGTAAGGTACTAGGCAGAGTTAAAGGCACCAATCCAGACAACAACTTTTTTGGATTAAACTATTTCTGTGGGTGAAAAAAAGGAATATGGTTACCAAGGAATTGGATGCAAGTGTGTGAAACCTTTAAAAAGATGTACAACTGTTACGCTTTTGTGGTTTATTTGGTTTTGGGTTCCCTGCCCTAAGGCACATGTCCACTGTTCTGAGATACAGCCGTACAACTTTGTGAATAAACAAAATCATATTAAAAAGTAGCACTTTTTACTAGGGATCAGTCACTGAAGTGTTTTTAGGTCCTGACCCCTTCTAATTTTTACTGCATTTACTTGCTTCCTTATAAACAAGCAGAAGTAAGCAAGACTGTGGAAGCAGAGTTACAACTCTTCAGCCAAAATATATTCTCAAGATTTTGTGTCATCTCTCTGTTCTACCAAAATGGAGATGTCAAAACCTCAAAGCAGACGTCCACCTTCCCCTCAACTCTTTCCAAATAGAGTGGCTAAGGCTACTTCTGTAAGATGGGAATTTCCTGGAATATACAGGCAAACAGAGTGAAGTAGACTGTTCAGTTTTGTGTTTTCCAGATACGGAACATTTTTGATAGTATTCCAGTAGCATCACAAAAGATGAGAAAATGCCTGCGGAACCAAAGGAAACACCCCATCACCTTTTTAAAGGGGATATTCCACAAGTCTCCCCAGCTCACTTTCATTAAGAAAAATGTTTTAGTTAGAAGAAAACAGATGACAATTTTTGCCAAAGTTGTTTTCAGCTGAACCCTGTGTAGCCCTTCATCATGAAACTCTACTGAAAAAACAATAGCAAAAAAAAAAGTCCCAGCATAAACATTGTGTAAAGAAGTAGCAACTGAATACAATTCCTCTCTTACTTGAAATCTTATGCTTACACTGAAATCACTGGCTTATTTCAGAGTTAATCTGCTAGTCCTGAGCACAAGGTTGTAAGTCTGCAGATATTCTGAAGGAATCTAGGAACAAAAAGGCTGAGCTGGTATTAGCAAAAGCCTGTGTCACTACACCCAGCTGCAGCTCTATTGCTGCAGTGGGTACCTCCCCAGATTGCTTTTTTCCCACCTCACAAGCACAGTCGATGAGGAATGTACCAGGGCACTTCGTTTGCAGCACCAGACCAACCTCACAGCTTTATCATCAGCACACCTACAAAGATGCAATTTTGAGTCTAAGTAATTTAGCCTTAGGAGGGCACCTGCTCTCACAGTAGTTATTATATTGCAATCGAACCTCATCAGAACAAATCACCCACCATTAAAGTTCAGCAAACAGAAACATGGCAGAAAATGGAGAAAAGCAAGGTAATTCTAGGATGCTAAGAACTTCAGTATGCTACGTCTCCAAGGGTATTTTTAAAGGCTGCTCCTTTTTCATTTCACCATATATGAAGAAGGCCTGAAAGATTTAAGAGAACTTATTAGAAGAAAGATAGAAAAAATATAGAAAAAATATTAAAAGACACAGTCTTTCTAAAGTCTTCACAGCCTTTAGAAAAAATGTTAGAAGTCTTTGGCTATCCCTGAGGACGCCTCAAAGGCAATTGAAGAACCAGGTGGACTAGAATATTACAAGAGTACTAAAGCAATGAAATATTATTAATTTTAAATGGGAAATTAGTTTTACTTAAGTCCCCTTAAGGGTCTGAATCCTGCTAACGTGTTTCTATTATATGCCATTTATGAAGTTCAGTGGTGAACAGCAGTTGAAAGGATGGTACATAAGGACAGATCTGATACTTTAGATGCTCCTGAAGTTGAAATTACAACAAAGTTAAGTTGCTCCATGAAACTAGATTGACTGAGGTTGTATATGCTTGGAAACAGAGCTCTGTAACCGAGTGACTCAGTGTAGCTCTAATTCTTCCCGTGGCTGAGGCACACTTGAGAGCTGTGCCTGGTGGGCACTCCCTGTGGACCAACAAGTCATGAGATCGCCCAGTCAATTCTTCCCACCTGGGGACACCTACATTGAAATCAGCAGGACTGGTTACTACTTCTTCCATCTGAAAGTTCAAAATTTTTTTTACATCCTGGAGCTGATGAATTTTGGGAGTAGTTTGAACATCTGTCTGCTGCATGCACCTCTATAGCTCAGATGTTAATCTTTTAAGTTTCATTAGATGAGATGAAGCATTCCTCCTGCTAAGACCTCTGGTTTGGCAATCTTTTGTTTCTCTGTAAACAAAATATGTTCCTTGCTCTCACTTAACAGATCAAGAGGAACGTCACTCTTGTTGCCCTGCCAGTTGCTCATCATCATCTATATGGGGTTTCTTTTACATAAATCCAGTCAAAACCACTGAGACCTTGCATGAAAATGGACATTTGGTAGCTTAAATATCTGTGCTTTCCTGCTTCTTTACATCATTTCCTATAATGTAAAGACAGTTGAGAATTTTTTTTTCCTCATTGTTTCAGCTGAGCCCTGCAAATTTCATTTCTATCATCAATCTACAAAAGTCTGAGGGAATTTCATCAATGTTGGTGTACAGGGAACACAACAGCAAATCAAGTTTGCACAAGGTAGAGAAGCTAAAAAATTAATCTTGCACATTAGATGTTAACATTATTGTTTGCAGAAAAAGACAGATATAGTGTAGAGAGTACAGTATATGGCTATCATCAAAAAAGGGTTTAAGATTCATATATGTACCAATCATGCAACCTCAGCTGAAATCTGTGTACAGTTCTGATTGTTGCCGCCTAAAAGACTACAGAATTAGGAGACATTTGGAGACACTGAAAGGGCATGAAAAAAGGGCAACTAATTGAATTAGAACTTTTTGCCTAAGAAATGAAATAAATAAGAAGAGACTCAAATATGCAAGCCTGAGGCTCAGGAGAAAAAAGAAAACAACAGCCCTTTCCTGAGCACTGCAAAGGAATGGGAAACCAAGAGGGGGTGAGTGCTCTGTTGGCATCTTGTGGATAGAAAAGAAGCTGAACAGAAGCGGGCAGGCTTGAATCCTTCTGTTGGAAGTTTATGCTTTGTTGTATTACTGTTAGCAAGTCAGACACTGAGAAAAAACATCACAGAAATGTGAAACAGTGATGCAATTACAGTAATGTGTGAAAAGCCTAGGCAAAATAACTCAGTGCAAATGTGCTCAGGGCTAGCGCTCATCCTAATCTAAAACCTCCCTTTCAGCCTGAAAGGAGAACAGAAAGCTCTGTAAAAAACAGTCTTCCTGGGGCAACAAGGATTATTTGTGCCTTACTATGCTGTCTCCTGTGAAAAAGCACAGAATCACTAACAAGTGAGTGACAAAAAGGAACAGCCAGCAGGATGGTCAGTAGGAAAGGACAGCAGGCGACAGGGAGCAATTAACCCAAATTATATGGATACATCACAGTGTGCAGCAGCCTAAACTGAGGCAGGTGGTCTATCCACTGGAGTTGACACTAAATACCAGTAAATAAAGTACTACCTAAGGAGCTAAGTAGCTGCTACTTGCCCTAAGAAACCAGAGGACAACTCTAAAGTATAACTTCTTTTCCTTTAGGGAAAGCATGGCGGCTCTCCCATTTCCCTTCCTTTACTTTTCTCCTTTCTAAGTTCTGTTTTGTTAAACCATTTGATTTGCCATTTGTCAATGGGAAGTATGGTATTATTTAAGTCACTTTTTAGTAAATATTCCCTAGAAATTCTGGGTCAAAATCTACCAAAAGGCTTGCAAACATCAAAATAGAATAGAGAATGTGGTTCAGGAGCTTTCATTTTACTAGTCTTGTAGTACAGGAGAAGGCAGACTGTGAAGCTGACAACTCATATATTTGAAACCAAGTGTTGTCTTTTCATCAAAGAACAAAATAGACTGTGAAACTCACCGCTCCAGGATGTTACTGAAGTCAAAACACACAGCAAGAGTCTAAGAGGGAGGGCAATATTCCCTTACTCTGAATTACTCTATTTCTGGATATTCTTGTTATTTATAAAAGAGGTATTAAAAAAAAAACCAAACAAAACCAAAAACAAAACAGCATGAAACACAAAGTTTAACCAAGTTAGTAATTAGGAAGAAGTCTCCATCACCCCAATTCTGTTGAAAATATGTTTGAGTTTGTTTTGGTTTTGCATCTTTTCAGAAGCATTGGGAATTGACAACAGTTAGAGATACACGACTGGGCTAAATGAACCTAATGCAGCATGGCAAGTTACATGCTCCAGTGAGCTCAGCATTTTCTTAGAAATAAAACTAGGTTTAGCCCACAGAGAGAGCATGTCAGTGATCAAACTATACTTGCCTTCAGGAAAAACAGGGGAAGGAATCTCTAAGGTTTAATTCTGTAAAGCAAAGTTTCAAAGAAACTACTGAAGAGCAAATAATTGCTCCAAACTCCCTCTTTCTGAAAGGCAAATTTTTAGTTCCCTTTAGGAGAGTGTAAGGAATACATGATACAAAACTGTTAGGAAGTCCTTTGTTTCTGTAGAAGGTCAGCTCTTCTAGGTAACTTAGGCTTTTGGGAAATTACTTTTTTGCAGAGATCCATTTCAGATGTTACTGTACAACGATTTTGGGCTCAGAAAATGCTGTTTGCAAATGCAACAGAGCATGAAAATAGTGAGTTAGATTCCTGTTTATAGCTCCACTTAGCAGTTAAAATTTCTAACTTAAAATTCAATCAGCAACTGCTAAGATCCTCAAAATGCTACCGTTCCCTGTGGAAGAGTCTGTCACAGTTCCACCCAAGACTCTTTAAAGTTCACTGTATTTGCAGAGGCTCATTTTGATATCCATTCTCCCAAGTATACAAAGTCTGATGGCAGCAGTCCCACTGTACAACTCTATGGATGAAGAGAATCCAGCTCTTACTGTAACCTGCTTATTTTTCAGTAGTATTGCAGGCACACTACTACTGCTAATCATAGCAGAGCAGAATACAACATTTTTGTTTACTTGTCTTTTTCTTTAGTAGTTTTATGGTAACACTGAAACACCACATCCTGGAAAACAGAGCAAGGGAGACTGTATTGTTAAGGTGGTTTTACAAGATAAATGAAGATACAGCCAAAGTCTGCACAAGGACTTATAATCCAGACGTTGTGTGTAAGACCAGCAGCCATTGCCACCTGCACTGAGATGTAGGCGTGTTCTGTGTTCACTTCTTCGCCTTGCCACATGAAAGCTGCTGCTGAAATTTCTTCATCAAGACAAGAGCAATTCTATAGAAAAGGTTCAGGCCTTCTTTTAGATGTTAGTATAACCAGATGTCATTTGCTTCTCAGCACATTTTCAAAACCCCTGGAAGAGATTTTTAATTGTTAGCATTTTATTTCGTCAGTTTAAGACGCTCAGCCTCATAATCTGTATCTAAATGCATTCAGACATCAGTTACAAAAATCTTTGTGTGGTACCTAACATAATTTATTACTCAAAGGCTCACTACGTTCTATTGCAGTAAGTTAAGTACACAGTAAAGTTAGTCTCACAAGACCTATGAGTCTCAGTAGCAGTCCAGTACTGTTGCTTCACTAAAATTTGAGTGTTTTGTAGAAACACAGATTTAAAAATCCAAGCTTTAGCTGTTGCATGATGACATCTTGGTCTTTCACACGGTGAGACAAGTCTATTGAATAAAACTATTCATATGTTTGCAGTGCCAGGGACTCCAGTCTTTCACACACGCCCTCTAAACTATTAACCCAGGATGGGGAGATACAAAAGGAAACAAGTTCAGTCTAATTAATTTGATGTCCCAGCTAGCAAATGGCGAAGACACAAGCAGGTCTGCAATGACTGCAACAATGCTGGCTCAGGAAACAGCCCCCACACCCCCACCCTACCCTGATAGACAAATAATTTCTGGAAAAGCATTTCCTTCTCCATTATATAACTGAGTAATTTCAGTTTCTTCCATCTTAGTCATACACTGGTCTACAGATAAAAGCGGTCAAGTGCAATAAATACTAGTTCTGAAATCTGCAGGCAAGCCAGTGAGACCAGGATGTCACAAAAAAACTTTAAAAGACATTTGCTTTTAAGGAGGTTGCTAAAAGAAGTATCATGCTTAGTCACATAGGGCATAAACAAGGGAGTTTGACATTCATTCACTTGTCTTTGCATAGGTCTCTGCAGCATGACAGTCAGCCCCGCTCCACACTGGTGTAATGCAGCAGGACTCTGGTAATAACTTCACAGCTGTGCCAGTTTAGAACAAAGAATCTGGCCTGTTTTAAGGCTTGAGAGCTGCACAATTCTGTTACCCTTGTTTCTATATAGAAAGAGAAATGTATAAAAAAGTAATATGGTAGCTTGCTACCTCAGCAGTTTGGAGTGATGGTGGTACTGTTAGGGGTTACTAACTCCAGCCTTGTGCCAGCAGCCTGGCTAGGAGCCGCAGGAGCAGTGCAAGAGAAACATCCTGTATTTCAAATACATATATATATATATATATGCCAGCTGAGTGTTCTGCCTTGAAATAAGAGCCGACAAGCAAAGCCAGTGCAATACATTGGAATCATTGTTTTATTGCTGCCTTACTGCTGAGGCAGCTGAATGGTCACGAAAATGGCTGGTGCTGTTGCTGCGCTGTTCCAGCAGGACGTGACCTGCTGCAGGAGGTGGCCACACGCTGGGTCTGTTTGGTGTGCAGCCACGGCTTGTGTAAGTGCTGAAGAGCTGGAGATACCAGACGAGTTCTCTCTACGCAACTGCATTTCCAACAGTTGGATTATTGCCTGCTAAACTCGTGCAATTTAAAATTAATCAGGATTTCTACATCGGTCAGAGTGTGTCAGCTGCCCTAAACCCATGTGGAAGCTCGTCCCGGGGAGCAGATCAGGCCCTTGGCTCCTCACCCCAGCCCCACAGCCCACAGAGCCAGCCGGGCCCCACGGCTTTGGGTCACTTCGTTTCCCATGCTTAAGGGTTCTTGACTGCACACAGCAATCTTGGATTACAAAGGAGCATAGGCTACATCTCAACTGTTTTAAGTGCTGCCAAGAAAAAAGGGGACTTGGGTCAAGCCCAAGCTAGCCAAGCAAAGAATTGCCAAACCAAGGCTTTCAATAAATCAGTTCCCAGAAAGTCATGAGACTGGCATTAAAAAAAACCAACTCAGGAGGCCTTAATACTAGTTTGGGTTTCTCTTTATTTCCTTTCCATGCCCTTATATTCAGGTTTCTCTTCAAACCTGGGAAGAGAGTTTCTTCTTTGCTTGGTCTTAGATTTTCAATTCCTAGCTGATTACCTGATTTTGAAATGACAGAAAGAAGACTTCGATTGCAACACTTTAAAATGTACAAAATTTAGCAGTTTTGAAACCGCTGTTCTCATTCCTGATGTGATATACATACTCCTAGAGTGTCAGAGAGAAGGATCCTCATTTCTAACTCCAGTTACACTGCTGCAGGAGAAGCATAACTGATGAGCTTATTACAAACTGCATTCCCATGGAGACCCAAATGTGCAAGTACTTACTGGTAAGCCTCTGGCTGGTATTGTAATCTCTTTTATATTTTTAAGATTTAACAGATATGATCATTCACATGCATAAATGTTTGCAGCATCAAAAATTTGTCCTTTTCCACATGTACGTGGAGGTGCCTAATTTGGCCTTTTTATACAACCTTAAGAAGCTGAGACCCAGTATTGCTTTTACACTGATTACTGTTTTTATTTTCAGTCATACCAATTATGACTTCCAGTGACTGTGAACAACAGCAACAAAATTTATTTCTGGTCTTTGACCAGAGAACATTTTGACATATATGTATTTTCCATATATTTCCATATATTCCACATATACTTCAGCTTCTTGCCAGTTCTCCACATTCTCATTTTTATTCTATATATTCATTAGAAATCTCTTTATTTCCTACTTCCAGATGTAAAAATCTGTTCAAAACTTTTGTCTCCTTTCCTGGCTGGTAATGTGCAGCGTGTTCAGTGCTGTGAGCAAGATGGAGCCCTGGCTTCCTATGCCTCCTGGTGGACACACAAACCTCCTGCCTCAGTACACTCTGCATCACACTTTAACAATCTTATACTAAAGCCTTTCTTACTTGTAAACTGAGCTGCTTCTCATTATAAACTAATAGGATACGTCTAAAAGTAAGTTTATTCCTTCCTAATGGGCTATACAAAGATGTGTTTTTCAAAGGTAGTAAAAACCAGCATGCAGGACTTCATGCATTGCTCATTCCACTTGCTACTGACAGGACAGCAAGGGTTGCAGCATTTACAGCAATCAACATCTTTGCTTAATGGAGAGATTTTGCTTACACTTTGTTGCATCTGTTCTTATCAAACAACTGCAAAGACTCGTGAAAATAGAGCAAAAATGTGTTACTGATGATTCAGAACAGCATTGTCCAGAGAAGAGAAATGGGCATCAGTAGGCAATAGGAGTAGACATCAGGCTGTAATTCATTGTCAACACAAATATTGCGCAGTCAGAAAATGGCTTTTTTTGTTTAACTCTAGTAACTGTCTGGATCAGGAGTTGGGACTCCAGTAGTGAAAAAGGTTGCCCCAGCCCAGATTCATGAGGAAGATGTGGTGGATTTTGGTCCTTGACTCCTGCCCTCCAGTAGGAACTCTACAAGTTACTATAGGCATTAAAATTAGGAAGGCGTTAGACCAAAGCAGAGACCATTTTATGTTAGACCAAAGGTCCCTCAAGCCCAGTATTTTGTCTTCAGCAATTGTGAAAGTCAACACCCGGGAAAGAATCTGAGAATGGAGCAAGCCTTGGTTTCCACAGAATGCCTTCCCATCTTCCAGCAACTTGCAGATCAAGGACTTCAGACATGAGCTTGACATGGTGGTGGTGTATTTAACAACCTGCAGTGGATTTCCCTTTCATGACCTTGTACAGTTGTATTTTGAACACACTTTAAGATCCCCTATTGATGGAGACAAATATTCACAACAGAAATCTGTCTCTAATTCAGCGATGGCAAATTCTGCTTTGTTTTGAAAATTCCACATGAAACTGTCCATGCAATTTTTCAACTTATCATAGGAAGGAGCTGCTGCTATGAGACATTATGAATAACATGAAGTAGGAGAATTTCAGAAATTCAGAAGAGTATGAAAAGTTTTCCTGTGAAAAAACTCATACATCTTTCTATTAAAGAGCATCAAGACTTTCAGACAACTAACTTTAAAATCCCCTGCTCAGAGATGCAAAGTCTCATGCAGATTTCACAGTCTCTTATGTATGACAGAACCATGGCTTTGAAGCAATGAATTCTTTACAGTTTTGCAGAATTTCATGGCAGTAATTCACCTTCCTATCATAAGGCAGACCCACCTCCTCAGCGTTCCTCTCTGAGTGGATAACAGCAGGCTCTGGCTCATTCCCAGAGCTCCACCTCTTTGAATGACAAAACTCCAAACATTTCTATCTGTTTCCTGCTGTTTTTCAGGTGCTATAGTGAAACCAGCAAAGACAAAGCAACTGCAAACAAAATGCTCTCCTGCCCTGCTGCACTGCAGTTACTGGATCCTCACCACCAAGTCCCCAAATCTCCCTTTAGCTGCAGACTCACTTGGCAGCTACACACAGACTTTGATGGTACTCAGATTACCTGCCTTTTGCAGAGACGCTTACAAACCACTTTAATTCCCAAAATAAAAACAACCACCCCATGAGCATTTTACCTATCCATTAAGCCCTCACTGGTCGATGACGTCTCCTTTACATTCCTGCCTTCTTTCAAGCATGGGTTACCTCAGAGCTGACTGCTCTCAAGTCCTGTGCTCCAGGCAGGGCTGAAGGTAACAACAAAGTCCCCAGTGTGTGTCCCACTTGCTCAGTTACAGACTGAATCTCTGCCGATTTCTGGCTGGTTGGAGTTTCCTGTGATCGATTACTACATTTTTCACTAGGGAATATAGCAATAGGATGAGGGGTAATGTTTTTAAACTAGAAAATGGCAGATTTAGGTTGGATATTAGGAAAAAGTTCTTCACTATGAGAGTGGTAGATCACTGGCACAGGTTGCCCAGAGAGGTGGTGGAGGCCCCATCCTTGGAGATACTCAAGGTCAGGCTTGATGGGGCTGTGAGCAACCTGATCTGGTGACATTGTCCCTGCTCACTGCAGGGGGGCTGGACCCGATAATCTTTAAAGGTCCCTTCCAACCCAACACATTCTATGATTCTTTGATTTTATTTAAGTTTGATTGCTTAAAATTAGATCAATATCTGTGCTACTGAACTGTCAGAGGCAAGTGGAGAGAAATAACTCGGTCATTTACGTGGTCTCCAAGTTAAAAAAATCAGGTTGAAGAGATGCCATAGTTTAGAGGAACAAATACATAGAAAATGTTCAGCAGCAGCAGCTCACACGAACACTTCCATCCCTGATCACATGAAGGTAGTCAAGGTGAAATAATGTGGCCCACTGCTCTCCAGTCTTGTCTTGTGAGGGCTCACTCCCTCTTGTAATCAAAGACAAACAGTAGCCAGAGGACTGAACTGACAGAGTCATGCCAAAAACCAGAGTAGGAACTCCTAGGATATCACAAATCACACTACTGTAGAGAAGAAACTTTGGATGAGATTGTTCTGTTCCCATGCCAGTTAACAGGAAATGGTCAGAGAAGGAGAGCTCCATGTGGACCATGGATCCTTTCCTTTCTCTGGATGTTCTTGAGCATTTCAACTGAAAGGGATAATTTGACACATTTTTGCTTCCAAGAAAATCCAGGATAAAACACATGTTCACACAGAACTTTGATAATGACCAGAAAGCTAACTGTATACACAAGTCTGATTACTTGGTGGATTTGTTATTTTAAAATTATCTTTGAAACAGCTGGATTTGGATTTTGTGAGTATATACTCATGGCCATGTCTCTTATAGATAGAAAACCAAGACTCAGTGAGATCATCTGTAATAACTTAGAGAAATTATCTGCTGATCATTGGTGTACATATGCAACCTTTTTATCATCTTGAACCCTGGAATTTTACGCCAAATAGAAGAATATGTGATATCTTTGCTGAGCAGCATAAAACAATCCAAGCTGAGACTGCTGTTCTCCCAGAATACATCTTGTTTCACACAGGGGGGCTGTAGGCTAGTTGATGGAACTGAAATGGCTGGAAACCACTTTCTTCTCTTTTCTTTCCCTTTTTTTCACCCTGGGTTAGTTTTCGCTTAGACCACCTCTATGAATCCACCCCACACCTGGCTCAAGGACACTAGAACAGCAAAAGGGAGGGAGAGGCAGGATGGAGCAGGACCGTATCAGCTTCACCCCAGATTTCTATACATTGCCTTGGGACTGCACCCCATGCCCCCAGTGATGAAGCTGAGAACAGAAGATTGTGTGAACACCTGTGTATTATCTTGCTGAATTTGTTTGCCATCTAGTGGTTTGTTGGCCTCCTACAAATACAAACTTTAAAAATATTAAAGGATTGGAGCACATAATGATAAAAAAGTTTGTATTACATTTGTTGCCCAATGTGCAAGAATCTATACAAATACATAGGAAGGAGGAAGCCCCTTTCACAAAGTGTTTACCTTTAGAGTGAACATGACATGGACACAAAACAACAAAAAATTGCACATGGCCAAGGGGAGATTCAGAGAGTGGTTAGGTACACAGTGTTTGTAATTTTTCTCTCCTTCATTTCACTCTGCTATTCTTGTTTCATTGAGGTGTCCTGACATAATTTTCTCCACTGTTTTCTTCAAGCTTGCCCACCCAAAAGTGTATATTATATAGAAATTATGAGGGAATTAGGAGGGTTCTGTGTTTGGGGGTGGGGCGTGTCAGGGAGCGGCAAGAGTTGGCTGCTCTGCAAGGGAAGCTGTGCCAGGAGCTAAGTACAATACCAAGGCAGGTGAGAGCAGTCACCTCACCAACAAGGAGTCAGGATGGGGAGCAGCAAGCCAGGGTCAAGACTGGGTTGGGAGACAGTGGTGAGGGTCAGGCACAGCCCAGTGGTCACCCAGCAGGGCTGCGGTGACGAGGCAGGTCTGAGGCCAAGCCAGGATGCCAAGTCAGCGAATCTGGGCCAGGGCCAGACCCATGGAGATGTAAGGAGATGCAAATAGAGCTGGTGCACGGCTGCACAGGCAAGGGCCAGAGTAAAGGTTCAACTTAAAAGTGGCTCTCATGGGAAAGGAGAGGGAGGCCCCTGCTAGCTCTTTTCATAACTGCTCTTATCTGTGAAGGAGCTGACCTTGGACTCTGCCAACTAAACCTCTGCAAGGGGGTAATGTGCTCAGGGCCATGGCAGTCTGAGGGCTGGAACAGAACTATGGAGCACGTCCAGCACAGGGGTAAAGTTGGTTAATGGAAATGGCCTTATTCATTGAAATGGTGTATGAATTAAAATCCCACATGGAAGTAGATCAAAGCAAAGTTCAAAGAGCTCACTGTGTTCAGTTTAGGAGAACCAAGAACTCTTGCTGTTAATGATGGCTTCATTAATAAGACACAACAAGTTATTAACTGATCACAAAATGATTTGAGGCTACTAATTTGATGTGTACATGAAGGAAAAACCAAATACAAACCCAGGATGTATCAGGGCCACACATTTCTATTAGAGACGCTGTACAAGACCTGAAGTGAATGTACTAACTAGTCGCCCATGTTTAACAAGAGTGAATTCAAACTAACTTAAGCACAAATGACTCTGCAGGATAATCAGGAGAATAGTACAAGTTTCCTGTCTTATGAGAGGGGACTAGTAGCAACAAAGGCTAAAATAGAAGGGCTGGAGACAGTACGAAAAAGGACAGGTGAACATCACAAAGAACAAAAACTATTTAAACTCATGGGCAACACTGGCCAAAGACAAATCAGTATAAATAATCCTATACTAAGAATAAAGGTAATAAAATTAATTATTTGAAAATTAGTAAGTAATTAGACTTTCTACCTTTCCAAGGAGTGAAATTTTGGGACTGGTTTTTTCAGTGCAGTTAATATCAGCAAGAAAACTTTAAGAAACAGATAAATACTTCTATATTTAGTTACTTGAGTTGCATGTGACAGCAAAGGTTTACATTCAAAGGTCCAGAGGGTCCCTTTCGGATTTAATTCCTGCATTAACCATTAATTTATGACAAGCAGCCTTCTGGTTAAAGTCAGACTAGATTATCTGATGTGCTCTCTGGCTTTACAATATTAGAAGTCCAGATAAAGCAGTACGTATTTAGCTATACACTGCCCTACTAGTCGGCATATGTGACCGTAAGCAGTAGTGACAATATTGAAATAAATTTTACTATTTGTGGCCACATTGTCTTGTGTTGCAAAAAGAGTAAAACCTAATAAAGAACTGCTCAGCGTGGGTGAGGAGATAACAGACACTAGCTGAGGATCTGGCCCTCAGAGTATTTATTTCAGTGACTGACTCACATATGTCAACTGCATTTATATTAATATATGATTTAATAAACGTATTGAGTGCAATTATTTCAGTTATATTTACAAAATATTATGAATGGTATATTTGAACAATTATTTTGCTAGTAATCAAAGAAAAACTGAAAGCTATTCTGCCTGTATTAGACAATGGCAACCTGTGTAAAGTTACTGCAGCCTCTGTAATGGGAACAGTTTTTAAGGAAATTGCCCAGAAGAAATGGTCAACCTCAGCTGAAATTTAGAGATACACTGTGCATCTAGGTAATTGTAATACTTTTAAAATCCTGTGCTAAATCTAGATGGGGACAGCAGTAAAATTGTTTTTATGTAAGGGATACTAGATTGTAAAGGATAATGACATGAAATAAATTTGGTGTAAGAGGATCCATAAAGCAGAGGTGCCCTACAAGCTACTTTGACATAGCAATAATTGAAATAGAGTTTCAAAGACAAGATTCAGACTATGTGAAATCTTACATTGGCCATATCCGTAATGGGTAAAGGGAATCCCTTCAATGACACCGAGTCTTAGAGTGTAGGAGCTATATACCTGAAGCAGAGAAAACTGGCAGGTTCCAATCACTTGGTTTATGGACAGACAGTTTGGAGGCTCTTGACATTTCCACCACAACTTTCTCCTGTCCTGTTACCTCCCTCTTTGATCTCACTCTGAAGCAACAAAAACACACTCCTAAAATCATAAGGCATCAAGAATAATCTTAGCTACCTCAAGCACATCAGATGTAAACATTTCCTCCTTTTCCTCATTTATTTCCACTCCTGTTTGAATGAATTATTTTGAAATAAATGCTTCATTTCTTCCTCATTCACTCAGCACTTTCCACTCTGGGTGTGGTAGAGCGAGGGGGATCTGCATAACCATCTAATCAAAACTTGCAGAGCAATGTGTACATTGCGGAGCCACATTAATTCTACTTGCGCCGTCTATAATTGCTTGGGAAATCTCACGATTTCCTATTGCACATACTGATATTTGAGCCATTCACCATGAATGCTCACCTGCTGTTAAAACCTCTGATAGCATTGCTGTCCCTTTGCTGATGCCTAGGGTTTTAAAAGTTGATCTTCTGTCATAAGAAACAGTAATGAGGAACTGGGAATTTCTCATTGGTCCTGCCTAGTCAGCCCGGAGGACAGCTGAGACCCCTGAGCTGCTACCACCATTTCCCTGCGACTTCTTGCGCTGCCCGGAGCCAAGGAGCTCAGTCCCTCACAGGCCATGCCTCCCAAAGGGGCATTTGGGGTATAGAGACGACTCCTTGGGCAGCACCCCCACAGAGGGGTTCAGGGACTCCTCCGGGGCCCAGGCAGTGCTGAGCCCTCGCCGTGACAAGAAACCCCCCACAGGCTCAACTGGGCAGGGGTGCAGGACATGTCGGGCTTCACGGGACCACCTTCCCGGGAAGACTAGAGCTAGGGCTTGGATTTGGGGACCAGAGAGTTTTCACCGGCCTACAGTGTGGTCTGAGGAAGAAAGAGGGAATCCGACAAGAAAACGGCGACCCAGCCCTCCGCTTCAGCCCCTTAGGTGAGCAGTGCCCCGCACCTTTTCCGTGAGGCGCGGCCCCCGTCCCTCGCTGCATCGCTGCGCGCTTGGCGTAACTCCGCTCTTC
>NW_010157199.1:0-9742 GCF_000695765.1 Mesitornis unicolor
AGGAGCCAGCCCCAGCGCCGCCGGCGCGTCCCAGGGCAAACCCCCCGGAGGGAGGGAGGGAGCCGAGCGGGGGAGCCAAGCCCGCCCTCCGCCCAGGACGCTTCGGGGATGGAGGCGGTTTGGTGCGTTCCGGGGAACCGCGACCCTCAGAGCCTCCAGAAGCAAGGGGGACCTTCCTGTGCGCCTGCACTGAGTGCAAGGGGGATTCGCCCTTCCACCAGGCACCGGGTGCAATGAGGGCTTCACTGCCCACAAGCCTTCAGGAGCAATGGGGTCACCCCCTCCCCAAGCACTAAGTGCAATGCAGATCCAAGCACTGGGTGCAATGGGGACACCTTCCACGCAAGCCTCCAGAAATAACGGGGATCCTCCTCCATCTCCCCATATATTGGGGATTCCACTGCCTCAAAGTTTCCAAGAACAAGAGGATTCTCCCTGCCCAGGCTCTAGGTGCAGTGGGTCTGCCTTTCCAAAATAAAATGCAATGCAGACACCCCCCACCCCAATCCTCCAGGAGCAATAAGAATCCTTTCAACCACCATCACCTCCCACCAGGCATTAGGTGTAAAGTTAACTCGATTGCCCATAAACTTTCAGAAGCAATAGGTTTCCCCCACTGCCCAGTAACAAGGTGCATTGTGGACCCCCTACAAGCCTTGACAAGATAAAGGGAATCATCCCTAACACCATGTGCAATGTGAACAACCTGCCAATCCTCCAGGAGTAAGGGGACACCTCCCAAGCCCCAGATGCACTGATACTAGGTGCAATGAGGACCTTCACCTCTAAGATAATGAGGAGCAAGTCTCCAGGCTTCCTGGGTACCCCAGAAGCAAAAGGGTTCCAGCCTGTTGGCCACCAAATTCATCAGCACACCTTCCCCCAAATCTGTAAGCCTGTGGGGTATTCCTTTTGCTATTCCCCCGCTGCAATGGAAAGTCCTTTCTCTCCAGCAGCACCAAGTCTTGTAAGATTCCCTAACAGCATGTCTCAGTTGGGAATGCACAACCTTCTAGCCAACCTGTGTGGCTGTTTCTTGTGCACTTGTTCTCTGAAAAAAGAGACATTTGTCCCGTTCTTCTCGTCTATGGATACTTGCCAGACTGCAAAGCAAAGGCTAAACAAGATCACCCCTATCTTCATGTCATACACACAATGACACACTTGCCCAAGGGGCTTCTGGCCCTCTGCTCTATTGCCCTCAGGTGGCTGTTGGTGCTAAGGGAATTGGAGTCCTACAGATTTGGATGTCTGATCCCCTTGGGACCCATAACGTCCTAGACCTAACAGGGACTAATTACTCTCTACCTCCTGCACCCATCTAGTCCTCACCATACAATGGATCTGTTTGTGGCATTGTGAGACTGAGCATCAGACCGAGCCCTGCTCTTGCCAGTGCCAGCAATGAGTCTAATAACATCTTCTCCTCTTCTCCATCCCATCTGCCCAGAGGACAGCCAGATGTGTTGTGAGTCACAGCCAGTACCTGCCCACAGCTGGGACTGCCCTCAAAAGCCCATCCATGTCCTGGGGCGCACAAGTGTCGGTCACAATTCTGGAGCAGGAGCAGATGTGAGCTGCTCCTTCCCAGCACAGCTGCTGATTTTCCACAGGAAGCAATGTCACACACTGCTGGTCACCTCTAACAGGCAAAGCCTGCTGTAGTCACCTCTTGCCAATGATCTCCTTTCAGAGACATGGTGATTTTTCCTCCCTAAGACACTGCCTTTCCACCACTCTCCTTGTTTGTTTGTTTCTTTTTAATCAAAATCAATTGGCACAAATGTCATGTTGGCACAGAGGAAAGAGTTCCAACAAATTCTCAGGGTTTGTGAAAGCTTGGCAAGCCTTACTTAGAAGCAGATGTACCTGGACATCTTTCTTTGGGACCTTGCTGAATTATTTTGCTTTTTGTTATTTGCTCAGAAAGACATAAAACAACAGCTTCTCACCCCTTCTAAAACACCTACGAGGAGGTTTACATCCCTAATCCCATGCAGGAATCCCACTTAATACAGCATGAATATCACAGCAAGGAGATGGGCACTTAAACACACTAGAGGACCTGGAATCCTCCAAACACATCAGCAAAAGATTTCACAAAGCAACATTATTTTCTTTTTTCCTCCAGTTATTCAACAGTTTGAATGCATTTAAATATTTAAGCTTGCCTAGTTTTCCCTCACCTGTCAGTTGCACACCAACATTTGTTTCCTTTTATTATTAAAAGAAAACAAACCCATAACCCAAAGTTGCATGCTTCCAATTAATATGAATGCTTTCATGAAAACACAGAAGGAGGAATAAATCCAGCACAATTCTTTATTGTATTTAAACATCCACCTCCGGGACTGGAAACTCACATGCAACAGGATTACGTGAACTCATCAGAATTGGTAAAGGAGGCCTGAAGCTGCATGTGCATTGACATAGGTCAACTGCCTTGAAACAAGGAAAGTTTTCCAGTGTGCTGCTCCATGGCTTTCTGTTATGATTTATCTGTGTTTATTGTGCTGTCCAGAACCGGAGCCTCTTAATGTTAAAAGCTGTATTGAAACAGAATAAAACAACTGCAAATTGTGACTATCTAAGGATTAAACAAATCATTCCCTCAGACTTGTTTCCAGGGTTTTTCCCCTTATGGCTGATTGCAAAGTCCAACCAAAGCTTTTTGTTGACTGTGTTGCTTATAAGGTCACCCCTCTTCATATCCCATTGAGTTCTTTAAGGGCCGAGCTCATGTTGCAGCTTTTCCTTCAGTCATGGTGTGCCTGGGGACTCTTGTCCCAAGCAACTCCGTTTATAAAACTTGTAAGATTATCCATCATACTGTCTGGCTTTATGGGTGAAATTGGTCAAAGAGTTAAAATTGAGACAGAATGACATCTACAGACACTGATAAACACAGACATTCGTGCATGTGGATATGGCATATGAAACATAAGCCTTGCTCTTTTAGGAAACAAAGACCCGTGAGATCAATACGCAGAGATTTGGGAATGCTGGAGAAGAACATGACAGTTCTGATGATTTGGATGGAGTGAGTTTCCATATGGGATCATCACATGAATCCAATTGTTCAGTTCTTGCCCAAATGACTTTCAGATATTCCTTGCAACCATACCCATAGAAGGATGACTTCTTCTTGCTTGTTTGATGCGGTTTTTTTCTCTTTTTAAAGCTCCTGAAAGGACTTAGACATATCTTTAACCCTAAGCCTGCAAGTATTCCCACTGCTCTCAGTGGTAAAACTGTACAGAAAGCATCCTCGCTGGAGGAAGGGCATGGCCAGCTCTTGGTGTAACGTCTACCACAGTAAGGTCCTTGCTGTGTCTGGAACCCTGAGGAGTTTCTACAATAACACTAAGTAAATTGATAAACAGTTTTAATAATAGCCACAAACATCACATGAGACATAAGTGCCCAAAGGGTGGAATCGGACTGAATCCGGTGCCAACTTTGTCTCTTTGAAATATCTGATGACATCTCAGAGGGTTGAGAAATCTTTCAGTTAGAGTAAAGAGAACCAGAAAATACTGAATATGTCCCTTCAGGTGAGATCCAGAGCCCTCTTCTATGGATGTGTTACCAGCAGAGCGATGGCAGGGATGACACGATTGAACTGGTCATCTGCCAAGTGGGACACCATAGGGTTCAAGCATTAAGTCAGCTTCTTGGGCTGAGCTCCAGCTGCTGCATCTGTCCCATGAGTGTCTCAAATGCGCATCCTCTATCTCCTCTTGAAGTTGAGCCTAGACTGAAAAAGCTCTGGGGTCAGGAAGAGATGAGTCTGTGGTAGTCACAGACATACGGTTGGAGGCAGAGTGGTGCTTGCACTTTTTGCTAGAACTTCAGTGGATAAAAGCACCCAAAGAGCCTGGATTCAATTTCTGACCATAGTTTCAACATCTGCCTCACTACACTCAGTGCAAAATGCAGGATTTACTCCTATTGTCAGCAATCAAACGATGCAGGTTTTGGGGAAGGTAAACAGATTTGGTTCCCACTCAGGACCTCAGATAGATCTTGGAGCTCTTGTGGAGGATTTGAGTTAATCCAATTTTAAATAAGTATAGGATGTTTTATTCATCCCCTAAGCTGATAAATTTAAACGCTTTCCAGAGATGTTGTGACAGCTCAGAACAGCTACAAATCTCTGAAAGAATTTTACTGCCCTGTCCCCTTTTGACTGCATGGGTTTGTGCTCTCTTTCAAAGCAGCAGGTGTATTGATCTAGGTAGGCAGATTTGAAAAAGGTCAGGCTGGGAAAGGGAATGGGAGGAGTCCCCCACTGCTTCTTTGCAGAATGAGTGAATGCCATAGGGAAAAGAGCATATGATGACATTTGAAACCAGAATAATGTCTGCAAGGTTGGAAAGTTAGCTGGAGGGCTCTTGTTAATAATGGATGTAATGGTTTCCTGAATTAATGGTGGGCAGAGTTGGTAGCGAGCACAGCTCAGGATAGCAGAATTCACTCTGACAAAGGAAAGGCACAAAGCTTCTTCCTCTTCAGCAAGCTACTTGCAGTTCCACTTGAATGAGGAATGTAAGTAGGATGGAGGAGAAAATGGTGCTATTTAAAGAAAGTTCCATTGTTTGAAATGGTTCTTCATAATGAGTCTCTGGAGTGTAGTATAAACTTTGGGATGTGGGGAGAGAGGAGGAAAATGAGGCAGAAGCATCACCCTTTAGGCATAAAATAGATTTTCTGGCGTTCTTTACCGTGGAACTCATGTGAACACAGTATTCTCATGGAATAACACATGGCTTTAACTTGCAACAGCATCCCCAGCTTAGTGTTTTGTACATCCTCTTGCCAAGGCAATGCAATCAGCTCGACCCTTCCCTAGAGCCCCGCAAACCTGAGGTAGCACCAAGCCCATGTGGGCTGGGTGGATCGTTCTGGTGGCTGCAGGCTCCTCTTTTCCGAGCTGTCTGGGGCACAGCAAAGCTGCCACATCAGGGGATGCTGATCTGGGTGCCTTGCGGTCAGACTTTCAGGTGCCTTACTCTATCTGACAGGCTGTGAAGGACAACTGGCAGTCTGGACACCTCTGAGGGGATCCTGATGTTCCTTGCAAAGCCATTTCAGAGACAAATTTCCTGTTCAAATATGCAGACATTGAGCATTGAGCCTCCTCTCAGCCTAGGATCCTCCTGGAGGGAAAGTGAATCCCATCAAGGTTTAATATCAGGTATCCCACCCAGGGTATGGTGAGGCAAAAGATTCTATCACAATCCACATTTGTCATTAAATCACTGTTACTAGTGCTGTTCTGTTCTGTCCTATGGAAGGGACTGTAGACATCAGTGCCTGGCAGATATCTCATGCAAGAATCTGGGGGTATCTGGCAGGATAACACTTTTTCCTTTACCTTTTTCTTTGTGAAAGGGTACCTTGGTCGATGCACTCCGTATCATATGATGGGAGGGTAGTTGGACTTGCCAGGAAAAGGCTAAAAAGGAAGTCAGACCAGTATCTACTGCAAGAGATGATTACAAGCAAAGACAAGGCAAACGTGGAGTGATACTTCCATCATCCAGAGGTTTGTGGCACATACTTATTGATACAGCAACCCTTGTATTTCCTGCCCCATTACACAAAGACAGCACAGATCCCAGTTCAGGAAATCCGTAGTTTCACTTGCTTTGGCCCCATCCATACTTATCTATGCACTGAAACCTCTATAAACCTGTGCCATGGTTGCAATTACTTCAGTGGGACTTTAAAATATGGATAAATGTATTGTTAGGAAATGTATCCCTTTACAAATGGGGGAAGAGAAAATTGTATCATGAGAGCAAATGCCCAATTTGGCTTCAGAAGTTCAAGCCCTTAAGTCCTCTCAAAGAATATCTGACATCCTCAGTATGACTTGATTATTTCCAAATAACTTTCAAATTACTTCTGTGGAAGAAAATCTCTGATTTTGAAACAGCAGCAAGGACTGTTCGATTTAGCCTCTCTCTTTCACTCTTTTATCAGAAATATATTCTGCATTTTGCATTTAGATTGCTGTGTTAACCTGTATTTTACTTTATGCTGAATGGCATCTGGCACTAGACAGTCAAATGAAGATTGAGACCCACACATTCTGCATCCAACTTTAATCCATTTATTACACTCATTTCTGACTCATCTTTTTTCTGTGGTAGTGCTTTCTGCAGGATGTAGTTTTCAGTAATGTTCCCTAAATTTTCCATTTGTTTTCCTACTTTGTTGTCTTCAAACAACACTCATTCTCCAAGGAGTGATTTTTTAATATCTTGTATCTTTTATATCTTATATAAAAATAAATAACAAAGCTTGAGGGCCAAAGCCCCAATCCTTTATACTTGAAATAATTGTATAGTTTACTGTTAAGGCTTCAATAGGAAGTGCTACAATACTTTTGGGGACACATAGCGTACAAATGAGAGGCTTGCTGGTTTGCAGAGATTCATATAACTCTTATTCCTCTCCTCTTCGATTTTTCCTTTCTCTTTCGATGTTTCTGATTCTATTAATCCATCTAGATTTTTGTTTTCTGCAAGATATGTGTTTGGCTCAAATAACTTGTTCATCTCCAGCTTTCAGTGTCACCTTTCATGCTATAATAGTGTCATTCTGAACTGAGTTCTATAGTTTAAATGGGTTACTATGGACAGGACTCCTCATGGACTGAGAAAACTAAATGCAGGTGTCTCCATGTTATAATGCTGAGCTCATATCATAGTCAGTGGAAATCGAGTGAGCCCAATGGAACCTGAGAAGAACAGTCTGACAGAGATATCTTTTTGGGGCTCACTCTCTGTGGTCCACTGGCTTTACGGATTAGATCGCCTTTAACTATAGTGAGGCACCTAGCTCACATGGAGGCATATAAATACAGCATGTCTTAATATTTGTACTGAATCCTGCGCTGCACATCAGCTGAACCATGTTTTCACAGTCTGCAAATCCCCAGCCCATCACAAGTGTCAGGGAAACAGACAAGTTAAAGTGCTCAGCCTCTGTTTGCTGAGGATTGAGTGCCTGTACATGGCAGGTGGCTGCAGCCAGAACACGGTAATTCAATCAGGTCTTCACTGATTTCCCTACTTTTCAGTCTGTCATTTCTGACAAGCTCCATCATCGCCTTTGAAAGCTTCCTTGCTGAGGTGCAGTTTCACCAGATGAAGTTTTGAGAGCATCCTTCCCTTGAACAAGCTGCTCTGAATTCTTTGAGGTCTCAATTATTTTAGTAGCTGGGTTGTCAGCAATTTCTGGCCCCAGAACTGCCAAGTCACGTTAGGATTTCCTTGTGAGGGGTTATCACAGCACCACACTCAGCATGTCAGGAATTTCCTTGGAACAACTTTTTGCTAATGCAGTGTTTGTTTTATTTCTTGCTGTCATCTGACAACACTGCTCATTTATCTTTTGTAGTGAAATATTTGAAAAACACTTTTTTTTTTCCTTTTTCCCCCAAGAACTGTTTGCAAATTCTCCCAGAGCTCACAGCACAGCAAACAAACAAACAAACAAACAAGCAAAAAATGTTCATGATAGTTCTTCACATAGTTGCCTGACATTGTCAGCCTTAGTGGAGGAATCTCTCAAATTTGCCTCAGCAGTTGGCAGGTAAATGGATCACAAGTGGCTTTACAAATATTTCTTCGTCAGTCACAGCAGTAATACTCCAATTTTACACTTTGTAGCCTTGTGGATTTCAGTGAAGTAATACTGGAGGTACACATGGGAGAATCAGGCTTAAAGAGTGGAAGAATGAATAAACGGGGATTTTCTACATCCACTTGTCCAGAATTCAGCTGTCAATGTAATTTATCTCTTTTCCTCTCTAGCTTAATAGTGCTGCATTGTCCCTGAAGAAAAGCATTACTCTTTTCCCAGGAATAACTGCCTTCTATTTTGGATTGTGCTTGCTGCATTTTTTCCACTCTAGGTGCCTAAAGTTAGCACTTGAAGCCATACTGGGCATGTAAGGATATGCATTTGTGTATAAGTACCAGCCTTACCTCAGTGAGTTAAGTATCCATGCAAAATAAATTAGAATTAGGTATCCCTGTGAGTTAGGACTCTCAGATTGGACACACAGGTATAAAACTTACCCTGAAGTTACTGAATATGATCGTAGAGTTTGCTTTTGAAACATTGCATTAGTATATAAATTGGTTGTAAAAATCTCACTGCCAAGAAATTGATAGTCAAACAAATGACTTATCTTCTGTTAGGATAGAAAGATGAACTTGTATATAATGGGGTTTTTTTCCCATCTTCTTGTCCTTCAATCATCTTGGTTTTGCTAGTTACTAGAGTCAACAGCAGTATGATACTCCACTTGGTAAACAATAGGTCTAGAAATTATGCTGATAAATAGAAATAAATGCAAGCAGACAGATTGAATACTAAGCGGAGGTTCCTATTAACATTTCAGCCTCTGCATAAGACATTCATTACATTTCTACTACAGGACACTGAACTTTTAAAAAAGGACAGAGGAAATGAGACATTGGTTCCTAGGATATTTTCTGGCTCAAGAAATTGCCATCATAGGTAGGACTGGGCTGAATAAAAGTCATTGTTTATAATGTACCTATGGGTGATCTGGTGTCTCCTACTTCCCTTTATAGTCCGTGGACATCTAATCAATACAGCCAGAGAAGTCCAGCTTCACTTCACAACACCATCAACCCGATGTCTGCAGCCTGTTGACTCACGTCCCAGTTCTGTCTGCTTCTTCACTCGACTATGACAGGAGCTGTGAGTTCAGATGGGAGCAGCTGCATTGTAGATAACTGAAGTTAGATGAGATGAATCCCATCCAATCTTTCATAAGAGAAGAAATTACAGTGCAAGTTCTATTACTTGCCATATACTTAGCTGTTCTTCATTGCCGCAGTATTATGACAGCTTACAGTGACTGAATATCTGGTCCAACACGCTTAAATCCTTACCGAGAGGCATCATCTTTAGGCATGAGAGCATTTGATTTCTGACACCCATCTTGTTCACAGCAATTAATTACTGCCACTTTTGGCAATACTTCCCTGTGATGAACATCTGTCTCCCAGAATCTGGATCAAAGCGCATGTGTTCCCTTATTGTGTTTGAGAGCTCTCAAGGGTAGGAGAGCTGTAGGACCTTTTAGTCATTCATGTTAATTCGCTCCTAAATATTCCAGCGATCAGCTACAACAGTTTCAAACTTGATAGCTTGGGGTAAGAAATTTTACAGAGTAATGCTTCATGCACTCAGTCAATACCTAATTAAAATACATGCTGGCGGGCTTACTGTCGTTCAGTCAAGATTGCTCGTTTTCATTTCCTTTAGCCCTTCTGACAATTAGTCACCGTAATCCCTTTCCACAGCAGTTCTTTGCATCAGATGCCTTTAGCTCCAACAGTCTCCAGATTCATTTTGTTGGGGCTCATGACTTATTTTACAAAGAAATAATGGCCTTACTTAGGCTACCATAGATTAGGATGGTTTGATCTTTTCCAGGCTAGGTATCATATGTCAGTATTGAACCCTCCAACCTGAAGGGTAAGATGGAGTTAGCAGTGGATCCTTCAAAGTCCTCCCAAGGATAAGGCTAAAAAAGATGATCAGTAAAAAACATTTGGCTTTTGGGGTCCACATACTTCGTTCCTAGCTCTACCCTGACGTTTCCATGGACACTGCAGAAAAGGTGGCAAAGTGGGTGGGCAGCCTGTAGATTACCAAGGGAAACATCTCATCACAATGTAAAGGCATTCCT
>NW_010157199.1:9773-33302 GCF_000695765.1 Mesitornis unicolor
AACACTTTATTCATCGTAGCAGAGATGAAGCTGTCAAATTACTTACAGAAATCTCTTCCATCTCTTTAAGGCAGATTTTTATGCTGATTGCTCACCACTCTGCATTTCTTAAGCATCTTTTAATTGATCTGGACTCCTAATTCCCTAGTCCAGCTGAAAACTACCCTTTGCACAGCAGCTTTTTTATTCTAGATAATTTATTTTAGAAACTGAACCATCCAAGCCCTATCTTTCTCTAGCACGTGTGGGCTCTGCACATCTCAAGCTGAAAAGCCGTGGAACATAAGCAAATGGTGATCACTCCCCCCATAACTTTTTACCTTCCCTGATCCTCTTACCTCTCCTCTGTTACCAATGGGCTCAGATTTGGGTCCTTGAGCTTTCGACATCACATCCTAGACCTCTATCACAGGAGTTAAAGGAGCAGCCATTGATAACTAATAACAAAAAGCAATTTTCTCACCAGATGCCAGAAACTAGGGTTACAAAAGCAGCTGGAAAATGTATTGTCTATAGGAAAAAAGGCATAGCATTCAGTGATTACAGGAAAATGATACATCAGAGCACAATATCACAATGGTTGGCACTGGAAATCATTCAAGAGGATTTGTTGCTTGCTCAGAGACCCATCCATTTCCCTTGACACTGCCTCTACTTTCATGTTTTCCAGAAGTGTCAATCCCTACCGGAGAGACTACACTGTAAGTGATACAGCAATCTTCTCAAAGTGGAATACTGAGTTTTAACATGTTCCTATCCATGCCTTTCTCCATCCCACTTCTGAAGAAAAACTTGAAGAACTTAGTGTACCACACTACCTGGCAATTGAAGGGGAACCATGGCCTTGTCTGTTTTAAGTGAAGAATTAGTATGCATTCAGGTTTTCATCTTCCCACCATAAAGTGTGAAGGTGAAGAAGAAAATACAGTTCTGCTGGTAAACCCTTCATGAAAGGAAGGTTTTCATTTAAAGACATGCTGAAGTATTGATGAAAGTAGATATTCTACTCTGAAGATATGAAAACATGAGTTATGATAACAGAAAAAGAATGCATTGTTTCAATGTTTATTTGTCAGAGAATTGGTAATAAAGAATTTCTCTTTACTCAGAAATTGAGTTCTCTTGGTATTAGCTGTTTGTCAATAAATGCTGCATTATTACACACTGTGGAATGAAAATAAAGGGAGAGATTATTGTTAGGTCTAATGTAATTTACACTCTAATGAAAACAGAGGTAGAGAGATTGAGCCAAAGGCACCTGCAATCAAAATGCTTACGGGTGTGTAATTTCTGTCTTGATTCTCTTTTTTAGGTGGAAAGCAAGCAAGACATTCTTTTTTGGATAAGCTGATGAGAGCAATTGACTGAGTCTTGAGCTTCTTCCCAGAAAACACAAGTCCTTGTCTGTGAAAAACTGAAATTTTATGTATCAAATGTTCAACTTCTCTTCAACTCCGAGAACATACATAGAAAGTGTTTGAAGACTTTATTTATTAATTCTCATTTGAAGTCTTTGAAACAGCTGGGTGAAGCATGTAAGGATGGACAGAATATTCCCCAAGTATGTATAGCTGTCAATGAAACTGGCTGACTGGAAGACAGACCCTGCAGACCTTTCCTTCAATCCACATGGAAAAATTCAGTATGCTAGTAAAACATACAGACACAAACGTGTCCTGAAAACAGTGGTTCCTGCATACCAGCCTGTGAACCAGTGATAGATTTGATGATAAAATGCAGCTGAACTGCAAAATCACATCATCCTTTTGAGGCTTGGATTAAAATTTATCGATGAGTGCAGGTGGTCCTTGAGAATTCTAAGTTTTGCAATGACTGACTAAATGCCAAATTTTTTCATAAAAATTAAAAATCTGGAAATTCCCCCATATTACTGCAAGCAGCAGTAATGAATGAAACCAACATTGTCTTGTACCATGCTAGCACATCTCTTCTGAGCCAAACTGGAAAGAACTCCAATGTATTCTACATTATTTAAGGAAAAGAGATTCAAAGAGTTCCTATCAATGCCAGAGGGAATGAATCTATTTACAAAATAAGCTTGGAGATTTGCCATACTTCACTGGAGAAAATCCTGAGCCTGAATTTGAAGTCAGCCCTGCTTTGCAGATAGAGTAGACATATCCAGAGGTGTCTTCCAACCCAAGTTTTTCTATGATTCTCTATTTCATTGCCACTTATATTACATATTGAGGCAGCATTTTTCCTTTGGAAAAAATCATTATAGAACTCCTGAGGGGGGCAGAAGATTGCGGTCATTGTCGGGTTATGCTCTACCTATGTGATTTACAGTAGGAGCCAGATGTTGCATAGGTGCTTCACATCTTGCAACCTCAAATATCTGGAGTTGCTTTCCACACACCTCCCTGCCAAGGGTGCTATCAACCAAAGGGAATCAGGAGAAAGCTGAGTGAGTCAACAGCCTGATCTGGCTCATGAGTACAAGAGGATAAACAGAGCTCACAAAGTGAAACACAGACGAAAATACTTCTGCTGAAGGAAAGGAAAAGACATTTATGGCACAGGGAGTTTCCCACAGCTGAGTGAGTCTCCAAAGAGCACTGCCTGCTGTAGAGGATTTATCCCCTTTTCTGGCATAGGACCATGCCTGCCGCCTAAATAACCTCTGCAGCAGAGGGAAACAAAAAACAAGTGATCCCCTGACCCCTCTATCCAGAGGAATCACATTCGTCTACTTTAAGCAGCAATTAGGATTAAAACAAAGACAGCAGGCTGCAGTCCAGTAAGCCCAGTGGGGAAGTCCTTTACAGAATAAGGCTTTAGGTTATAGAAGTAAAGCTTAAAAACAAGAAAAGGCAACCTCAAATACACCTGACCTCCATCTCTTGTTTATCTGCTACCAAGGCAGTGTGTCCAACAGATGAGCCATCTCAGCAGAGCCTCTCCCCTGTGGTGCTGTCTTCAAGAAGGGCTCATTTTGGACAGCCCATCTCCTCTGTGATATCCAAGGGGACTCAGAGCAATATTTAGGAATGCCCATTTCTCCTTCCTCTGTTCAGTAAAGGAGACTCACCATGCTAAGCCTATGATGGGTGGCTTTCAGAATGCAAATAGTAGATTATCTCAAATTTGCCAAGCATTAGGATGTAATACTCTGAATTCTCACACTATGCCAGTCTTTCTCTATAGGAAGCCCATTGATCTGCAGGCTCCTCTGACTTCTCTCTTTCCAGAAAGCAAAATTTACACTATGAGGCTTTCCAGGACATGTAGTTCCTACAGTAATTGCAAGCTTACCATGTATCAGATATCTTGATTCTTGGATTCTAAAAAAAAACAACCCCAAAACATAAGATGGAGGAAAGATTGCCCTGATCTACTGGCTTGGACAAGGGAATGAGACTCAGGAATTCAAATTTCGTGTTTTCCACTGCTGACGTGTTTTAAGTCAAATCTTCTTATTTTGCTTTCCCTCCTTGTAAAGTTGGAAAGACCAAGAATGATTTAGTGGTTACCATAAAATGTAGCATCAGTATGCAAAGCTTGGAGCATGCGGTATTTATATCAATAAGAAGTATTCTTGTGCTTGTCTGTAAGGCAGAAAGCTTCCTTCCACTGCATGGTAGGTGCACTGATTACTGAGTTTATTTGAACTAAAGGCAACTCTTTATGTGTCTCAATTATGTAATAATTTAATGCTGAATGCACGGGATACTGGCTCCTAACTTCACCTGACCCATGGACAGTACTGCAAAACAAGAAGAGCCATAGGGACAGCTTCATATTTTTCTATTTCTATCAGCCTCAGCTTTGAATTTGCCATTTCCTGTCTTCTTATGCCCAATATGTTACAATAACCAGTATGAGTCAGGACCACTGGCATAAGGCTGCTAGGATTAATATAACCAAGTAATCCAGTCTTAATGAGGTTTAAAAAGGAGTTTGACAGTAGTTCAAAAGCCTTTATTAGATGTATGGCTTGTCTATGATTACTGAAGCATGCAAAGAATGTTATTAACAGGGCTGCAGTCAGGTGAATAGGTCTGCAGTCTTTGGATTAATTTCATGTGGCAACAGGCAGTGTTGGTTTAAGTAAGTGGAAACTTCAATGACAAACATGTTGATAAGCTTTCCAAGAGCTTGAGGAAACACAGCAGCGGAAAATGGATAAGGTTAAATGTGTTGAGTAAACATTTGTATCTCAGATTAATCCTTCAAGTACATCTGCTCAACTCACCTCAGTATCACAAACCACAGGTACATACACGCTCTCTATCCAGAAAAAGAGTCTGAAATTATGTACCAGGCTCCTCAACTATGAGAAAGCATAAATGGCTATGAAAAAATGGACTTCAATGAGCAGAAAGTGTAGATGTCACTGACTCCTGGACAGGTCTGTGTAAGCACAGCAGTGACCCCATGTTAAAGGAGGAGCAGCCTGCTTGAAATTGCAATGTTGTAAAAGTCCTATAGGCTTTCACAATTAGCCTCTGCCAATTTCTGTCCCAGCAATTTCCTAGATCGGGTGCTATGACTTTGCATTGAAAAACTCCCTTTAAAATAAGCTTTTCTGTTAATTTTTCTATTGCACATACATCTAGTATTCCATATTTCTTTCTATATATGTCCACTATTTTGCACCCTTGTAAACTCTTACTTTTCACAGCCTTTTGTGTCAAGGAGTTCATGCAGTGTCAAGAACCGTTTTCCACCGTTAGTTTTGAAACTGACCCTTGGGAGTTTTGCTTTACAACTTTTAGCTCTTGAATTGAAAGAAAACAATCAGGAAAGTAAACAGTCATTCTCTGACCCCCTTCTGCAGGCTCCAAATCTTTCAGGCACCATGGTGTTTGCAATATAGTCCTTTGTAAATTCACAGAATACTGATGTGAAATCAAAATAGGACAACATAGCAAATAGCTGGTTTTTTGCATTTTCAATGCGCATTTGTAGTCCACAGGTTAACAGTCTCTCTTGTCCTTCTCTGATAGTTCAAGATCTAAGATCAATAATTCTACTAATCTCAGAGTTGAGGACATAATTGTTCCCAGGTGCAAACATTTAAATAAGAAGTTCAATATCTAAAGGCAGGTTGTCAGTACAAGCAATAGAGCAAACAAGCAGTCATTCTGTAGAGGACAAAAAAATGCACATAAGGTTGGGGTTTGTTTAAATAATGAAATACAGACCTTTATGAGAACATCATTTGAGGCAGAAAAGAGATACAGTGCTGTTGCTGCAGCAAGGCAGCTTTGCTGAAATTATTCTGGTTTCACACTAGCGCCAGTGAGAATACGGCTTCACAGTTTTAAAATGGTCTAACTACTGAGCCAGATCTTGCCAATGTTACATGCAAAAAGCAGTATATCTCATCAGTCTCAGTGGGGATCTCTGCTTAAAAGCTGCGTCCCAAACCTGCTCATTTGTTTTCAAGAAATAAATGCCTTTTAGTAAGTGTACTTTTCACTAATAGTAAATTCAGTCTGCTGAGCTTCTGAGCAGCTATTTAAATCTGGAGATTTAAGAGATTAGTAGGGGAATGCTTATTAAGAGTCAAGACATTAAGTCTCACATTAAGGATTTTCTACAGCAGCTGGGTACTCATGATAAAGAGGCATCAGGTCATCTGCTTCATTAAGCCCTAGTATTTCATGCAATTCATTAAGGCAGAATACAAAATGCAGTGATCTGTCTGCTTCCCAAATCCCCTGTGGAATTATTATAACTTATTTCAGCATCCCACAAGTTGTGCCTTTACTTTAAGAACTGCAGAGCATCTGAAACAATCCATCAGAAACATTCCTGGGGAATGTTTTCCCACTGGGAAATGTCAGCCTGTCAAAAGAAAAACTTATCATGGAAATACGTCAAGTCTGATAAAACACTGTATTGAAAAATTAGAATAGAACACATCCATAGAAATATGTCAGTCTTTCTGGAGCAGCGGGGTTTGTTTTCCATTTTAAAACAGCTTTTTGCTTTACTTTATTTCCCATGAAACAAAGAGAGCAGAAATAATAATGAAACATTTTTAATGCCCTCAAGTAGCATTTGATGTTATTGTTGATTTCATTTTATGCAAAAATTTGTTTCTCTATTATCCATTTAAAATTGAATTTTGTTTTCGCTTGTCGGAATTTCAAGTGAAAAAAGTAGAATCTATTTCCTCCTCCAGTTTTAATTACGTCGTGTGCTTCCTAAAGATTTAATCAAAAGTGGAATGGTTAAAGTCCTGCATTCCTAAATTGGACAGAAACAGGTACTGTGTAGTTGTGGTAGGAGTATAAGGCCAGAAAGAAGGAAAAAAAAAAAAAGAAGATAAATAGTCTAAATGAGGATGGCAGCATTCCCTCCATAAACTGTGCCTTTGGGTCCACATCTCTCCAAATAATTTTCCCAAATGGATTTTATCCATAAGTGCACCTTTGTGTAATTGTAATGGATTTTCACATTTAGTGTGCATCTCTGTGTCTAGCTGTGGTGGCTACTGAAGGCAGGAACTGCTTATGCTGCATTGAAATCCCTGTACATGAGACCATCTCTTACCTGCAACTCAATACCTACAGTTAGAGGTCAGAAATAGGAATGATTTAGAAGTAGCGTGTTTGTTCTCAGGAACCACATGACATCTCCACGATCTAAAATTTTGGATCTTTTACTCCCTCTCAGGGAGGTGCTGAGGACTTAGTCTGTAGCTGTGACAAGAGATTCTTATCTAAGGGAAGAGGAAGACAAATCAGATTCTCCTTCCCCCTCAAACTGAGATAGAAGTATATTTTCTCCATAATTATACACTCCCAGAAAGAGAAAGGAAAATGTAGAAAATACAGAAATATATGGAATTAATAAGGAATATTGGAATATGTATGGGAATAAGAGGGGCAAATTAATAGAAAAAAGTTGTTGAAGGTTTTTAAATACAAAGACATACCATCTAGCCTTTGGAATCTGGCTGATTGTGCAAAGATCTTTACGGACATGAACATTGTAATCTTAGTATGTGGACTGCTATCAAGGCTCACTCCAATGCAATGATCAGCATAAACTAATGTTGACTCTGGCAATGAAGCAAGAAGCCACAGCAAATCTCTGTGTAATTTGGCATATTTTATTCTTCTGAGATTAGTTAGTTTAACCCATGGGTCTGCTATTGTTGTCTCCTGAGGTAATAATGTGTGCGCTCCTTACTGTGGGAAGCTTTGGATGACAGTCATGGAAACTCTTTGTGTCACGGGCCATGTCCCTCTCGAAATGGAGCTATGATAGGTCAATTAGCAAGGCTAATTTATCTAACTGGAACTTCCTGCTAACACAACTATATTGTTTCCATGTCCAGAATTAGCTTGGTTGGGACTAGACTGAATATCTCAGCCTTGGCTGCACATTGCAGAACGTAGATATTTCCCAGGAGATTTATCCATAATCTATCTGCTTTGGAGACAGATGCTGTCAGCTATCACAATAATATGTTATTGCTTTCTGTATATGATCAAGAGCAACAGCAGTATTGTACAGATTTTCTGGCATTTCTCCATCTTAGATTCAGTATGTATTTAAGGCGACAACGTTTTTTGGCTCAGTTACTTTGTTTTGTGGTGGTGAGAGAAAGTGTGGGAGAGTTTCAAAATGGAAGAGGTCTCTCCCAAGACTGAGGTGTTGAAATCTTTCCTGAAGAAAACCAGGAAATGGAGCTGCTTGAACTTCTTGAGCAGATTGTCCCATAAATATCAGTGGCACACAGGAGTTTGCCCTAGGCTTTTACATACCTTGGTTTGAGAACCATTGAACTCACAGAGCCGTGGGGATACAAATAGTCACGTTCTGTACCAGCTGGTGTCCACGTAACAAGTGAGTCACCATAGCATAGCCTGGAGTTGATAAATGTGTGGATTAGAGAGGCTTACTAGCAGAAAAATATGGCAATCCTCAGTACGAATGAAGTACCATAACAAGGAAATCTGGATAATCTCAGTTAAACTGTGCAGGAAGGCTTCACACCACCTTCATAAATAAGGAGATAGTTTCTTGTTCGACTCTTTAGTTCTAGCATTTCAGCAGCATCAGGTTGAATTTCTCAGGCCTCAACTTGCTTCCTGCCTTTCAGGCAAGAGTAAACTATCTTAAAGAGATCTTAAGGAGGCATTACTAATTCAGTTACTCTCTTCTGCATACAGAAACCAGCATATTCCTCCTATGGAAACTAAATAGTACTCAGTAACTTAAATTCCAGTTGTCAAAAATGCCCTGCTTCTAACTGGGATTAAAAGTTTCCTCTGAAGCAGGGCTTCATTTCAGGCCGTGCTCCACCAGAAATCAAGACAGAGTCAGGAAAACACTGAAGTTAGATCTGATGTGAGATTCATCTGATCAGCTGCAGGTGTCTGAGCTTGTTATCTCTGCTCCTATTAAAATCAGGGGACAGAAATAGGCTGTCAGGGTTCTGAGAGCACTGATGGGCCCTGTCAACCCTGACCAGCCTCTCCTGAGGCCTCTGTGCACACCTTCTGCTCATGGGCTCCATTTCAGTTGAGTCCTGGTCCTTCAGCCTTGCCCTGAGTTATATTGTGGGAATATTTGCCTTGTGCTCACTCATAGCTGTGTCTGGCCATGGACACCATTGATCTAGACCCTGACCTGCAGGCTGACTTCCCAAATTGGCCTTGAACTTACCATGTCACCTTGGACCTACCTTGTCACTATGGACCTGCGTAGCAATCACAGGACTACGTCTGACTCAGGTTATTATTGCTAGACCTGATCCCGATCTGCACATTGACTTCTTGGCTTAACCTTGGACCGTACCTCATCAGCACAGACTTGCCTGATGATTTGGACTTTTGGCTGAACCTGGGTGCCATCTCTGGTTCTGCTGCACTTTTGGGGCGCTATGAGGTTAAGATGTTGCCCAGTGAGGTCCTAGCCTTGCTGGCTGGTTTATCGCTTTTCATCTCTGGCTCTCTGCACCTCTGGGAGCAGCTGGCCATTGCTGCTTCCTGCAAAAGGCACTTTATAGCTCGTGCTGCTGCATAGCAGCTCATAGCATCAAAGCCAATTGCAGTGACCAATTTCACTGCAGAAAAAACTCTTATCTGAGGGCAGCAAGGGAGAGATCTCTGTAAATGAAGGAAACAAAAAACATCTCATGCCACTGGATAGCATTGAGAACAAAATTGTGGAACAGGTTGAAAAGGAGCATATATTCAAATGAGTAATTAGAACCTCCCCTGTGAAGTACTTATGCCTATATACTTATCAACAACATTAAATCCTTAGGTTTTTAAGTTTAAGGCAAGTATTACTCTAGCAGTGGGTTAAAATGAAAATTTAAAACATAGCTATTCATTAACAAGTTAATTTTTCCCCTCTCTTGCTTCATCCAGGAGGCATTAACAGAATGAACTCAGGCTGGTCAGGTTTGGATATCTTTTTATTTCCAGCAAATGCAAGAAGTGAGTTTGACAAGGGACTAGAATTCCTTTATTCCAATAAGCAGCTGTTTATTTCTGTAACAAGATGAATGAAGCTTGCATTGCTTAATAATTACTGGAAAAAGAGCCTCTAAATAGTTAACTTCATGGTTTTTTTCTTCAAAGGCTGAGCTGATGATGGAGCTGAAGAATGTTTGCCAAATAAGCCTGAACCATGGCAGTAGTATTTTCCAGATTAAATCCCAAAGTATGTAGAATTTATGCTCAAAAAAGACATTTATATGATCCTTTTGAAAGAAAATGCACCCGAAGACCTTTTAGGTGGTATTTTTGAAATGCAAAGTGGTAGAAATAGTCAATAAAAGGGTTTACCTGTGTTTGGTGGTTTTTCCTCACCCCAGTTGGTTTAGTGATCCGGCTTGCAGCTTGGCTCCCAAAAAGTTATAACAGCTCAATGAGGCTGCAAGTGAACTGGCATAAAGGTGGAAGTGAACAGTGAAGGAGCGTGAACCATCTTTGCTGCTGCAAAAAATGCCATGTGGAACCATCTGCTTAGATATAACTATCACACTTTTGCAATACTGGTCACAGTGAAGGTTACTGGATACTCAGCAGGTAATGTATCCACTCCAAAAAATAATAAAAAAAAAGGTTGGGTTTTTTCCTCCTTCTTCCATTTTGCATCAGAAATCGGGATTTGCGTTTGTTGCTGAAAAACCTTGGAAAGACTTAAAAAAAAACCCCAAAAAACAAAAAAAGAAGGGAAAAAAACCCAACAAAACAGAACAAAAAACCCAACCAAACAAAAAACCCCACTGCCAAGTCTTAATTATTAGGGTTAGCTAATAATTACTAAGATCTGATGAAAAGCTATCCAAGAACTATTATTGTTAGAAACAGCAAGATCAGCCAGCACTGTGCTTTAGCACACTCCTATCTGCCCTGCTTCTCGGATAGTTTCTGGTTAAGTACACAGATCAAAAGTGATTTTAAAAATCGGTGTGGCCAATGCTAAATTTTTAGAAATCATAAGAAGTCCTCCAAAAGGGAGAGTTTGAAGATGCTTATTTACAAACCTTTCCCTGTGTTTACAGGGATTATCTGGTTTCTTTGCATTAAATGTTCAGGACTCTCTTCTTAAGGCAGAAAAAAATTGAAGGGCTCTATTGGTTTTCTTTACTAAGTTCCTTTACAATGGATTCACTGCAGAAGCTGGAGAAATAAGTGAAGAGTGGACTCGTAGGATACTCACAGTGAAAGGTGTGAGTTGGCAGCACTGAGTTGTGGAGTGACATGAAATTAATGTGCTCAGCCATATTGGTGGGTAGCACAGAGTTATCAGAGAATTTATATAACAAACCGTGAGTCACTGGTGCCTTTTCACAGCGTGCCAGCCAGGAAGAGTCAGAGAGCTTATTTGATCAGGTCTTCATAGTTTGTAATGGGAATATAATAGCCATGAAAATTTGAGGAGACTTCGGGACATTTTTCCACCCAGGATATTCGTGCATTACTTGGTACTGCTTTTCTTTACCAACAACCCCTTTCTAGCCTGGTGTACTGTGTCCACTCCATGTCTCTCCAGTTTGAACACTCACAAATACAGTAATTAATGCAATCTTTCCACTTGCCCAGTTAACAGAACACACATGCATGCTTCCTATTTAAAACTGCAGCTCTAAGTCATATGTTTCATAAGCCAGCTCTCATTTAAAAATAGCAGTGCGTGTTTGGGAACACTGCCTGCCTGTCCCTGCCATAGGATACTCGTTCACCATTGCATTCCCCTATTGTGTCAGCATGGGGCTTTTGACCCTGGAGGTGGAGCCAGACTTCCAAAATCTTCACTGAAATCCCAGCAGCTGCATGAACCCTCATGGTGAGTGCTTTTGTCGATTTATTTTTGGGACTGCTTTAAAGAGTCTAAGTCTGTCCTCCTTTGCCCAGGAGTAACTCAAGGTAAATTCTGCTAAGAAAAGGAAGCTGAAGATATCAAACTTGTCTGTGCAACAGCATCACAGTTCCTTTCCAGCTCAAGTCAAAGTCACATTTTACCATCGCTGTTGATTTTATACACAGGATGTTTCACCACTGTGGTGACAGACAGCAGCACAAAATAAAATTTGGCAGACGAATTACATCCCATTCAAAATGAAGGTCACTTGGACAGAAAATTTAGGGAAAAGAGAAGGATTGGATATATATGATTCCTGTAATCATGCAGGTGCTCCAAAGCAATTTGTCTAACACATTAGCATAGGCTAAACCAATTATTTCATGTAATGACCTCCAAGGAGTGCTGAACAAGGCTGTTGGCTAGTTGAGTGTGGTATGGCAGGTAAGCAAGCAGCTCTTTTTCACTCATTGGGTGCCTTTTTTTTTGGTCATTGCATTGCATTAGTACAACAGAGTTTAAGCAGGCTTCTATATCCCTAAGTTAAATGCATTGCCTGTCCGTGGGGAACAACCACCACAGAACACCCCACATTTACTGTATAAAATAAGGGACGCGCAGCCAAAAGGCCTGTTGGGAGCAGTTGCTGGCCTGTTAATTCCTGACCTGTTCAGAAGATGTTTGCTGGCTCAGGCCTCAGCTGTGCTCAGCAGCAAACTCTCCATTGACAGGAGAGACCACTATATTTCTGAAACTGCTTCCTGGCATGCTTTGATTTCTTAGTGTAGGAGAATCTAAAGGAGGTAAGGATGCAGCACTGAAGGTCAGACCTTTTGCATTGGCTTCACTGGGAGGAAAGTCAGGTAATTTTCATCTGAACACCAGGAAACAGCCCAAGAACAAGGGATGACATCTATCCCCTGAGATCCTCTGGCTCTGAACCCTATTTTTGTGGTAGTACATAACTACAGACAGAAGTGCTTGAATCAAGAGGAAAAAGTATTTCTGATGTATTCTTCTCTTCAGCATTTCCTGCTCGTCAGTGACTGGTGCCCAAGTCAGCATGGGAAGTTTAAATAATCTCAATGTCCCAACTCTTGTCCCAACCTTGGATTTGTCTCTTTGTTCATTGAATTAGGCTGTGCACCAGCAGACTGATCTTTTAAACAAAATGATCTTCCTAATCTTATGGATTAAAAACCATATGATATCTTCCTAGTTTCTTTCATAGTTTCTTAACAACCCTTAAATTCTAAATTAAGGCAGTTTGAATCTGCATATTTGTTTATACTCGCTAACCCATGACTCTCTTCCTGTCAGTTCTGAATGCTCAGTTTCAAAGCCTAATCAAGCCTGACATTTTCACAAGACACTTCACATGGGATTCCTGGAAAAGTGCTCTTCAATCCAGTGGATTATTGAAATAATTATCAGTTGTAATGCCATTGCTGTGTACAGATGGAAAAAGGAAAGAAAACCAGCTTACTGACTTGGAATCAAGACAGTCCCCTGAGGATATTAATGTCACCAAGTCCATAAAGGGATTATAAAGTTCAATAAAAATAGAAACAAAGTCAATGCCTTGTTTAAAAAGACAAAGAAGGTCAACCATAACTTGATCAGGGCAATTTAGGGAAACAGAGCACAAAGGGAATTGTAACACATCCAGTAAGAATGAGCAAATAACCTTAAACTGAGTTATTTATTTTCCCTTCTCTGTTTGTAAATCCTCCTTTCCCTCGCCCCACTTCCTTCTCCCCGAAATTCCTATCAAAACACTTCAAGAAGTAACCCATGCTCTCTAGCCTGCTCACAAGCAGTTTATTGCCAGAATAACGCAATATCAGATACTGAAGAATCAGCGTGAATCAGCATGGACAGGTTGCGTTAGGTTTCTGTGTCCTCCTTCGAAGAAGATAGCTCTTCAGATGAGTTATTCTTGTATTGCAAAGAGCCACATTTACAAATCTGAAAGGAGCAATTAGCAGTAAATAGTCTCTTCTGGGTAAGGAGCTTTTATGCTTCTAAGAACTAGGCTTAATTGAAGAAAAAGCAGTTGTTTTGTCCACCAAGCCACTGCAGCCTGCTGAAGAGGGAGGAGGTTTTTTGTGATGTTTTATGTCAGTTCTTGTGTAAGGTCTCCTGTCAGATGTGTTTACTTGGATAGTACCAGTCATGATTTTTTTTGGTTGCGTTTGTTTTGCAATATTAATTAAAAAATGAGCTGTTCTACCCCTTATAGTTAGTAACACTGTTACAGACAAGCAGACAAAAAAAATATGACCTTTTCAGCCTCCTATATATGACTCTTCTCTTCACATGCCTTTTTACGAGGGCATATGGTGATAGGACAAGGGGTAATGGTTTTAAACCAGAAAAGGGTAGATTTAGACTGGATATTAGGAGGAAATTCTTGACTGTGAGGGTGGTGAGACACTGGCCCAGGTTGCCCAGGGAAGCTGTGGATGCCTCCTCCCTGGCAGTGCTCAAGGCCAAGTTGGACGGGGCTTTGAGCAGCCTGGGCTGGTGGAGGTGTCCCTGCCCATAGCAGGGAACTATGCCCTGCCCATTTGGAGCTAGATGGTCTTTAAGGTCCTTTCCAACCCGAACCATTCATTCTATGATTCTATAATTGTGTGATTTACTACAGCACTGGGTTGCAAGGTTCTCAGAGATGTCAGCAGTGATGTGACTAAGGTGTCCTCCACACTTGCTGTAGAATCCAGAGTGCAACCAACAACTACTGGGGAGAACCCATGAGTGCTGAGCTGTGCTGGGTGAAGGATTTAAAACCGCGGTGACCTCAAGATGATGGCAGCAGACACAGGATTTTGCTCTGCTGTAGGAAATCCTTCTCCTGTCCCACATGCTTTTATGGAGAGTAAAAGCTTGCTCATGCAGCTCCCCTCCTTCTGTGGTTCCCCTTACATTCAGAAAGGCAGGGATGCTATGCGTTTTTCAGAACTGGCAATTTTTGGCCCTGTTGGACATGCCAATGATTGCTGGTCAACCTGACCATTATTCAAGCAGTATTATTGCAGCAAATCTCCTGACAGATTTCCCTCCAGTGCTTTTCCAGGTACTGACAAGGTCCTACGGCGATATTACTAACAGCAGCAGCATGACTTACATGTAACCACCTGTGTCAGCTTGATTCTGCTTCCTCCCAAAGAGCTTTCTGATACTGTGCGTACGTGTTTATGAAACCAGGACATTGTTTTCTGTGTATTGAGTCTATATTTCTGAGAACTGGGACTGACGGGGAGAAGAGCTGTCATTTCTCTATTACTGCAAGCCAGTTCAGGCACACACATACCCACACAATGCTCTCTCCTGGGCAATGGTACAGCTGTTCTTTTCTTTCTCATAATTGTTTTATTATTGTTATTCAGCTAACGTGAAAACTGGGTGGTTGAAAATAAGCAGGAAGCTGAAGCAAATAGCGTCTAGAGGACAGTGAATGGATCGGGTAAAAAAGAAATAATATACTAAAGTGCTCTTAGATGGTATCAAGTGATTAAAGAACAAATATTACACTCAGCACCAGCACACTTCAGTGCAAGTACCTTGTCTAAATCTGACAGGAAAGAGATGTGAATTGCAGTCCCAGAGCTCCTGGACTAAACAGTGAACTGTTGCTCCTAATCCAGGGGAAGTGGTAAATTCCCCTACAGTGGTCAGTTTAAGAGTCAGCTTGACAGGGTGCTGACTGATCTCATTTAAACTATACGTTTACCTTGAAAGGTTGGACCGGATGATCCTTGTGGTCCCTTCCAACCTGGTATTCTATGATTGATTCTTTAGTCAGACCCTTCCTTGACCAGACATTGTTGAAATGCTGTGGTTTTTTTTCCTATAAAAAGCTGATACTTTTGCAAGGAAAATAAAAAAATAAATACCAGAAATTCTTGGCCAGACCTCCCATTAGGACCCCATTAGCCTCTATCAAAGTAATCTCTTCTGCAGGTCTTTTCTCAATCTACTTTATTTGCTAGTGTTAGCTAGCAAGTGAGAAGGGTTCTGATATGATTTGGTCCCGTATGCAAGGTTTAGCAATGCTGCAGCACAAAGCAGAGTTCTGCAAATAGATATGTAAATGTGCTTGTTTTCTGCAGTCAAGAGGCAATTTCCATATGCAACCCATCAATGAACTACCTACTGACAAGTTAACGAAACTTCTTGGACACTATGAAATGTGGGATGAAGACAGTAATATCTAATAATGATGCTGACAGTGTCTGGGATGGTGCTGGTGCAGAGAGGTATGTGGTGAGATGCCAAGGTGCTGGGCACTACCAAAGAACCCAAGGGCATTACTCACCCATAACAAATATACACAAGAGGCTATATGAAAAAATCTGATCAAAGAGAGGTTACAGATCCTGGTCACCCAACTATTGCATGTGCAGTCAGAGACCTATAGCATGAAAGGATATAATATTGCACCTAAATCTGGGGACTCTTATGTTTATCGAATTGCAGTGTCTCTGGTAATGCGCAAAGGTAAGGATACTCATAATTCTCTTCCATAATCCAGTGCTGACATCTGAAAACAAGGCTTGCACCAAAGTTCCCATATCAATACAGCCTAACACCCTGTTTATTCATTCACCAGGCACAGAGCTGCAGAGAGGGCCCATCTCCCATGCACCAACTCACGCAGAGCAGGAGTGATGGTACAGATCTGTAGGTTCTCCAAACCTGTCAGGGTTGTTTTCCTCCCTGTTCATCATTTTAAAAAGTGGATGTGGGAGACAGCTGGCTCCAATTCCACACCCACCCACAACAGTAGCATTTTGCTGCCTCAGTGTCAACAGTTGACAAGCCTAAATTGTGAAATGCTTCAGGAATAGTGAAAAAATTGAGCTTGCTATGCTGAGAAAACCTTTATTCCCCTGCAGGAATGAGGCATAAGCCAAAGGTTAGAACTATTTTATTTCAGGGTGAGTATAGCTATGGAAGTGACTGACTGTAATGTAAATTAACTTTTTAAAGCAATACCAAAAATACTGTAGATGTGTTAATATGAAGAAACTTTACACAACAGAGCAGACTGGGTAAGTGTACTTCTTATTTTTGGTCATTTATACCATGAATATTCAAGAGATGTTCAGCAAATATTTGCTCCTGGTTTTAAATAAACCTTGTCTTATTCTGATGTTCCTACCATGTTTTCTTTGCGCAACAGTCCAGAGAAATAATTTATGTGTCAGATCACATCTGTGAGTGATTCTTGGTTTGTACTTTCTTTACAAGCATTCATTGCATAGGTTTGAATAGAAGGATTCAAAGTTCAAGATGTGTTGAGTAGCTTCTGTGCATTTTGGTTTCTTGCATAGGAAACAGAGCTATTAGAATTGCATTTCCTTAGGGAATAGTTATCTTTCCACATTTCAAATATGCTCTCTGCAAATACACTTGAGTACTAACCTAAATTGTTTTGTTCCCACATCACAGCAGATGATTTTATCTTCCTCTTTGACACTGGACTGCCCAATTAGCCCCTCCTTTTTCACAGCTACACTATATTACTTCACTACTTTCTTCTAAGAGCTTGTTACAGAAGCAAGAAATAGTTTATTACCTGGCATCGTCCCTAAGAGACAGAATATAGAAAATATTTCATGTAAGTATTTCAGACTGTTCAGCTTAAGGTCAACCAAATTCCAATTTATCCCACAAGGATAAATCTTCAAAAACCAAGGATAAATCAAGGAAATCTTGCCACAAACTTCAGTGCAAGCTACGTCCTCCACTCCCCAGGCACTCCGTGTTTCACATGAGGTCTTGTCACAGCTTCTTTTTCCCTCTATAGACCACTGCCACTATGGCCAATTGGATATTTAAATCAGCTTCACTTGGTAAAAATAACTAGAACTGGACTGAAAATAAAAAGTTGCCTGCTAGAAGGCATTGGGAGATTTCTCTGCTCACTGGCAGAATGATCAGCAAGATCCTTTTGGAGATTTCAATTTGCTAAGGGTACTATGGCAGGCGTAGGAACAAGACTTGAGGAACTGACATAAATCTCAGGTTTTTCTAAGGTTTGTGCACATCAGGCAATAGGATAGACTAGGTAAGAGGGTTCCTTAACTAGATGCCAGAGAGAAGACAAGATATTTTTGCATGTTAAAATTTAATCGTCAACACTTATTACCAAAGAAACAGTTTAATGGAACACTGAATTGACCATGGGCTTTCCTTGAGCAGAAGAGCGAAGGAAAAAGCATCAAACTTATTTTCTGTCCATGATGCAAAATTGCCTCTTGTTACAGCCCTGCCAAGAAACCAGTACTGCTAGACCAGATATTGGCTGTTCCCATCAAGGAAGCCAGTCTGCACCCAACGCTGCTCTAGTAAAGGGTCCTACTTTGTTTGGACTGCATTCATGGGATCCACTTTTGTGAAAAGCTGGAGGAGATGAGGAAAATCTCCTCTCCACGTCCCCACCTCATGGATAGATATCCCCATGGATAGAGCTGTGATACGTGGCCAATGTGGCTGAGATTTGGTGGCAGAGCACCAGCACAGGGATGGAAAGGAAGACGACGTTCTGTAATAAGCATCAAAAGGAGAAGTCTGGGTACTGTTGTCCTGTCTTCGTCTTTCCTCGTCAGATATCACTGTATCTGTATCCAGAAAAGGGCAGGAATTGTTCAACAGCATCAGGACAACCATGAATTCCTGAAAACCTCTACAAATATCCTATAAATAATAGCAATTCTTTACTGACAGACACTGCCAAGTTCTGACATTTAACTTGTTCTTTATTTGTCAGATGTGTCCTATGGGTAGGGTACAGTGCCATTTTATTCAATCAGAATGTCATGTAGTATCAACTCAGCACCTTGAAATCTATGTTGATTATACCATGTAGCTGTATTTATAAACCAAACTTGGAATGGTAACTTGATAATGAAACCATTCAGATTGTCTACTCAGTCCTTGCTGGGGTATTAACTCAGCACAAGCAGTGTACAGTACATGTGTTACCTCTTTTTTTTTGCCTTTCTTCCCAAGCTTAGATGTCAGACACACAATTAAGATGACTTAAAAAGTGACAGTGAGTGGGATTCTCAAAGCCAGATACAGATGACCATAGTTCCACATCTGAGCTTTTGCCTAGATTCTCTATATAAATAACGGGAAAGAAGCTGGGTATTATTCATCTGACCCTAAACATACTTTTTAAACATGATAGATGACTTGTGCCCTAAAATTTCCCATTTCTCTGCATTGACAAATGAAGCACCAAGTAACATGCTCAGCTGTAAATATCTACAACCTTTCCCATCTTAGATGGGTGGTAATGGTGCACACTTACAGCCTGTGGGAAGTAGAAAGTAATTTATTTTGGTGCACAGTTGTCAGTGAAGGAAGTCTGGAATAATTTGTATTGCCTGCCGTTTGCCCTGGGGTAAGAACAAGTGCACGGACAACTCAGTTGGGTTTGATAACCTGTTAGGCCTTGGTAACTCAATTGCATTTGTAAGTCCTCAGTATAGTCACAAGAAAGGAATAGGAGCAAAGATGAAGTGTTCTGTATTCTCTCTAACAACTCACACCTCTGTACGAGATGTGTGGAGGAAAAGGCAACAGAAGAACAGTGTCAGCCAGCAAGGTAAAAGAACACATCTGCCGCTGATTTTCTTGTCCAAAATCACACCAACTCAAGAACACATTTGGCCTTTCTCTTGAAAAAAATAATAACATCCCTCCCCAATAATTCATGATTAAGGAGATATGTTAATGTACTGCAGATAAAAAATAGTCATAGCAACAGCTCTGTGGGCTGTAGTGGTGCTAGATGAGACTTTGTGAGCTGAGAGCTGGGCTCCATTGCAGAAATTGTTGGTTCTACAGGAGGCATATTGTAGGCAATGAGGAATCTGTTATGAATGTCTCTGTTCTGTTCTCCAGGTTTTCAGCAAACTACGTCTGCAAGATTTTCCAGGAGTGTCTTGCAACAATTCTCAATAGATTGAACACTGCTTTTCCAAGAATATCTTACAATGTATAGTCTACAAAGAGAAAGGTAAACAATAAACAAGAGGAGAAGAGATCTGGTAAACTTTGTAATGATTGTAGAGTGTGAAGATGGAACCATGGTCAAAGAAATTTATCAAATTTCATGAACATATCTTGCATTAAGTCTCTTCTGCTTGGTGGGAAGAGGCCTCTGTACATCTCCAGCCTGACCTCCTGCTTGAATTCGGACTGTCACTAAGTTAACTCAGATGTGGTTTTGCTGCATGCGAAGGGAAGAAAAGAGACATTCCTTAATGGCCATCTGAATGCTGGCATTCTTTCTGCAGTGATAGGTTTCCTTCATGTCTGACTTTTCTCCTAAATCTGAGGCTTGGCACAGAGAACACATTAAACAGAAATAACTTCTGCATAAGTTGTAATGTATGGTAACATGATCCTCTGTTTCTGGTTAACCATGACTCATGTTTTAACTAGATCTGGCATTGGTGTTCTGACGCAGGGACTCATTTTTCCTGCCAGACTATGTCAGCTGGAGTGACCACAGACTTTCAGTGCATACTTCCCTGGCCTCACAGTCAGAGACTGAGCATGACTGGGAGATAGGTTTGATCTGAAACTCATAGCAGTATTTAATCTGACTCTGGTCAGTAAGTTTAAGGAATGACTCCATGATCCAGATGTTCCTACTCCTTCCTTCCCAGGAGTCACTGAGCAGAACCAGACCTACTGCAAATGCCATGGGGTGATTTGATTTACTCTGCCAGTCACAGCTGCCATCTGACTCCAGCATGAAGATTAGAGTTTGCCAGGTTAAACAGCAACAGTGACATTTGGTTTCCTTGGCTGACCCTGACCTTGATGTCAATCAGTTCTCTGTACTCCCACCACAGCTCCATATGCACGCTGACATTTCTGTACAGGTCTTTAACATGATCAGTTTTGTATTTGCTGAGGTCTTTCTCCCTGAGGAACCACGTGTCACTTAGGCTGCAAGCCAAGCTGCAGGATCTGCAGGTTGAGGACTGTGACAACTCTCTGTCCTGTGTTGGTCAGGAACACCTTTGTCAACTTGACTGTAACCTTTCCCAAACCTGACAGTCTCTGGGCTCCAGCTACTGATGCCCTTTAGTGGCTCGGGTTCTACACTGCCTTGGCTTTAGATGGAACTAAACCCCTTTCTGCTGCTTCCCATCAGCCACAGTTTGAGCAGCAGTGCTAACAATGTGACACGGTCAGAATGAAGCAGAACTTTCAAGCTGATTCTGTTTGGACCCATTTGGATTTTTAAATTTCTATCATCACCGCCTTTGCTGAGATCAGTATTTCAAAGGTCTACCCCAGTCTACCCCAGCGAATGGCACCACGTTTTGCTGTCCATGTGTGCTTTACAAGCCTTCACTGATGGGAGCTTGACCTGATGTTTTGTTTTCAAGACTAAGGGTTAAAAGTTTTTCTCTGTCTGCTTTGAAGAGGGATCAATAATGGACAAACACATCTTTTCCTGCCTGCCTGCTGAGCCAGGACTAAGTTTTTCTGAGTGATTCTGGTGCCATGCCAATGACATTTCTGCTTCTTTTGAGAGGTGACCTCTTGATGGAAGTTAGAGAGGATGTTGAATCCTTTCCTATCCTGTGTACACACTATCTGAGCAAGCTTTAAAGCAACTTTTAATACTGGATATATTTCTGAAGTGAGCATATATTTTTAAATGCTGGCATCTCCACATGGCTGAGTTTTTGGAACATGTAACATTACTCTTAAAATGGAATAGACTTAATTGAATTATCCACACTCTTATAAAGCCACTTATCACCACAAGCTGCATGACACGCAAACACAGGTGCATGAATTCTCACTGTTCCTCCCACAACATGGAAAATTATCATCTGTAACTGCAGATGAAACGATAGAAAATAGCATTTACCAAAGTCTCTAAGTCATTTTTAGTATCCACTTAGAAAACTTCCTGTGATTTATCCAGGCTATTAAAGGAATAGATCTTAAAGCCACTGGCTAAGCCAACAGCTTAACCCTGATCATCTATGTCCAATAGCAGGTGCAGAGGTAACCTTTATGGAAAGGGAAGGCTGCTAAGCAGCATGACACAGTGACGGGGTATGAACTGCTACGGGTAGGCCTCAAAATCACCAGTAAATATATATGCAAATCCCTCGAAACATCTGCTTTTCATGCAATTTGCAGAAAAGATCACCAGCTATTTAGGAAAAATTATCCGATTCTGTTTTAAAAAGAGGAAAAAAAAAGAGAAAAAACCCAACAAGCTATTACTCTAGAATCACAGAATAATTTATGTTGGAAGAGATATCTGGAGTGGACAAGTCCACTTTGTCTTTCCAGTTTGTTTCTGTTCATTTCCTGCCCACCAGCTCTGGGATCATTTTCCATGTTCCCACTGTGCCTCACTGAGATCAGGAAATCAACCCCAGCTCTCCTGTCCTGTGCTGTTAGCTTTGGTGGTCTCTGATAACAGCCCTCCATCCCTGCCATCCCTCCTCTGAACACCGAGTTCACCCTGATGTATAATGTAACTGCCACTCAAATGTCAACAACTCTTGCAAAACTCAACATCTTCAGAAACATATATTTAGACAAGTGGGTCTTGCATCAGCCTTTGATTATTAGTTAGTTGTCTTTTAGACTTTTGGTGGCCATTCTCCACTTTGTGTCTTATGTGGAAGCCTCTCTTTACCACACTGAGTGTAAGTGATCTCCAAGAGTTGAGATCCCTGCATGTACATCCATAGGATGCCTAAACTCCACAGAGAGTTTGTTCTTGATCGAGAACCAGCTCTGCTCCACATATAAGACAATCTGGTGCCTTTATGGCATCTGCACTACATGTAAGTCCTTGCTTCAAATTCTCTGGAGGATTTTGTAGCCTATTTGTTCCTTACCAAATAAAAAATCTAAATAAACACTAGGGAATTCACATACATTTCACCTCCAGCCACTGAAATTGTTAGTAACAGGTCCATCAAAAGTTCAGCCTCTCATTACATGTGACCAGACAAGAAAATCTTCATATATCTTACATATAACAGAAATGAAAAAGGAAGATAAATGGATCTTGAAGTAAACACAGTCAGGTCTTGGAAATGTCAGGATTTTTTGTTGCAATTTAGAAAGGCTGAGAGAGAACTTTTTATTTTAATGTTTATCCTAGATCTTTTTCTTTCTTTAAGATGTTACTTTTTCCGGTTTCTGTTTTATTATATAAATACAGAAGAGGAGAATTCAAAATGCTTTCGGTGCTTGTATTATGCTCTCTTTAGAGGAAAAGTACAGACAGGAGTACTTAAAAATGCAATGAAAATGCATCAGAAATAACCTTTTTTAAAATGGGATGACAAAGCCAAAACCAGTGTTTTTCCATACTATTTTTCTGCTAATAATGTCCTAGTAAATTAAAAATGTGCGGAAGTGGTTTTAAATAATTAATTATTTTTCTTTTTTCATGTTCACCTTAAGTTACACTTGCAATGGTGTTAGAGTTAGCTTAAAAAAATGCTGGTCTGCATCCCAGAAAGAGTCTTTCTGTCGTGTTTTCAGGTCGTGGGTTGCTGGGTTTATCTGCTCAGCAGCTGCAAATGCAAACAGATATTCCTCAAGTTTGAGCAACACATGACAATACAGTCAGTTTTGTTTCAGTTTCAAGTTCTGGAGAATAGCAAAATTATAAACAATTAAAAATAATTAAGTTGCTATTCAGCTTGGAAAAATTGTCATCTGAGAAACTCTGCATTACAAAGCTGGCATGGACATGCTGTGCAGGAACTGGAGTAACCCTTCAGCAAGACACCACAACCTAGTTCTAAGTTGAAGTTTATGAGATGAAGCCCATTCCCACTGGATTAACTTAAATACCAGACCTTTTAAAAATCTATGTTGGTGATGTTCTCTCTGTACTTTGCAATTGTAAATAACCTTTACTGATAGTCATGTCAGGTGTGAGAGCTCATATAACTCGATCTCCAGATTCTACCCTGTTCTTGCAGGTATATCCCAATTGAGACTTAATTTCCTTGTACTTGCACCGTGTGTACTGTACATTCCATCAATAAAATATTTCTTCTGTCCGCATGTCTTGGGCTCAGTTTCTCTTTCAGATGAGAGGACACTGACCATATTTTTCAGTCTTCTGATGGAATTTCTACTCTTCTACGTCCTCCTCTCCAGATTTACTCGATTAAAATGAAGATATATATTATTAAATATAAC
>NW_010157200.1:0-28802 GCF_000695765.1 Mesitornis unicolor
CTGAGCGCTGCCCTGTCGCCCAGGTGAGGAGCGCGGAGGGGGAGTTGGTGGACGGGGAGGACCCCAGCCTGCAGCCGTCGGCGGCCAAGAAGATAAAGCTGGAGCTGAAGGAGAGGAAGGAGAAGAAGCACAAAGTGGACGAGGACGAGATCCAGAAGATGCAGTGAGTGCCAGGGCGAGGGCACCGTGCCCCCTCGGGGTTTGCTGCTGGAAAGTGCAGCGATCGTTTAATCGGTTTGTGAGCCTGCAGCTGGCGATGGCTGTAGCTCCATCCAGATCCCTCCCAAGTGAGCCCAGCCGTTTTGCACCACAAACCTCGGCACCGCTGGGCTTTTCCCTTCCTGGCTCTGTGGTGCACAGCAGGAGGCTTGGGGTGGTGCAAGGGCTTTGCAGGGCTGCTGCAGTGGCCTGAAGAGCTTTAGATTTTGATTTTTGCTGTAAACAATCCTGTCTCTTCGCTGCAGAATACTGGTGTCCTCCTTTTCTGAAGAGCAGCTGAATCGGTACGAGATGTATCGCCGGTCTGCATTCCCCAAGGCTGCTATTAAACGGGTACGACTTCAGTAACGTTTTGCCACAGAAGGAGCCTGAGCTCAGCGAGCAGGCTGAGCTTTACTAAGCCTGGCTGTGGTCTTACACGACACGAGCTGGCTCTGTGACATGCAGTGCTCCCACCTCCAGCTGCATCCTGGCCCTTGTGGCTGAGACCATGGTCCTCAGGTTGGCTTATCCCATTATAGTCTAGCTCAGTGCCTTCACATGGCTTGAATTGGAGCTCATTTTAAATCATGGTGGTCTGAGGGGGCATGAGGAAACAGAGAAATGTAACTGCTGGTGCAGGGCCTGCAGCTGAATGAGGGCAGGCTAAAATTGTGACAGCCAGCGTGTGCCTGAAGCTGCAGGACCCAATTCTAAAGCTCAGTTCCTGCTGTCCTGCACGTTTCAGTAGCCCTTGGTTGGTATTTGATGGGCTCAAACTGCTAAGCGTGAGTTAAAATGTTTCACTGTTGCTGTGTGTACCTCGCTGAGCTGCCTGTCCCTCTCCCTCCAGCTGATCCAGTCCATCACCGGCACCTCGGTCTCTCAGAACGTGGTTATCGCCATGTCTGGCATTTCCAAGGTCTTCGTTGGGGAGGTGGTGGAGGAAGGTGAGTGGCAAATGTTATTGCTGAGTAAAAAATTAAGAATATGGGGCAAATTCATTGCTTACAGCAGAGCAGAAGGATGTGGAATGAGACTGGATGCTTTATGCTTCCCAGTCTTGCTGTTCTGAGGGACCCTCTGCCCTTAGAGCTGTGTTAGGAGCTGAGCTGGGAGAGGAGGGGAGTGTGGTGCTGCCCATGCCCCCACTAATCCTATCACTGTCACTGCCCGTGAGCCAGCAGGGGGTGGTGACCGCTGACCTCTGGTTCATCCTCTCCAAGGAGGATAACAGTGCAGTTCTTGCTCTGCAAGTCGGAAGATCTTTTATACAAGACCTTTTCTTATTGCTGCCATGGACAGATTCACCCCAGAGGGAAATGAGTTGTTTGAGCCTCTTAACCCATAAGATTCTTCCTCTGTGGGATGAGCTGAGATCACTCCAGGACATGGGGTGGGATCCTGGCCCAGGCACATCCCTGCTTTGCCTGGGCTGGAGGAGGAGGTGGGTTTGATGCCAACCAGTTCATATAGGCCTGTATGTGCTGGGATCACCATCACCAGGGTGATGTGGCTTTACTGCTGTCCCCAGTGCTGTGTGATGCCTGAGGTGGTTTGGATAAGTAGCTTCACTGCTGCTGTTAATTGCCTCACATCCTTGGCAGGAGGCAGGAATGATAATTAGCGTGAATGATAGAGAGGAAACTGGTCCGTACGTCCACTGGAGGATACATCAGTGCTGTGCACAACAGCCCCCACCCAGCCTGGGGAGCTTTAGAGCTGAAGGTTTAAGATCATCAGTTCCTGCATGACTCAAACCAGCAAATTCCATGGTAGCTGGAGTGGTTTATAAAATCTGTTTATTCTGGTCTGGTACTGATGCCCCTGGGACTGACTTTTCATTCAAAGAGAAGCACACAAAGCAGTTTCCTCCTTGTGTATTAGCAAAATGTGAGCTGAAAGCCCTAAACAAAAATGCCATTAAAATTAAAGCTCAGACAGGAGGAGGCTGGCTAAGCTCAGCCGTCCTGCTCATGTGAACTCTGTTGTTTGTTGTTTAGCACTGGATGTGTGTGAGAAGTGGGGGGAGCTGCCACCTCTGCAGCCCAAACACATGCGAGAGGCGGTCAGGAGGCTCAAGTCCCGAGGACAGATCCCCAGTTCCAAATACAAAAAGATCATCTTCCACTGAAGCGGCCCAAGAGCAGCAAGAGAAGATGGGAATTAAACCCAGCCTCCTGTTGTGAGCCTTGCAGCAGAGCTACGAGACTGAAGCTCCTTCAGGAGCATTGGGTATGGACCTCAGTGACTGCAGGGCGGCCTCCTGCCATCACTGCTGGATTTGGGCTTGTGAGCCCAGTGCTGCACAGGAGCCAAATCCCTGCCCTGGGGCCTTGGGCTCCTCTGTTCAACAGAGCAGGGACAGGACCGTTGAAGGTCTCCAGTGCATTCACCCACTGGGTTCATCCTTTCTGCTGGCACAGATGTAGTGGTGTCTATGTACAGAAGTGTCGGTTTTTTTTAATATTAAACTTGTTCTCGTATTGTTAAGTCTTGCTGGGAAATACTAATTGTGCAATGGCGTTTGTGAGTCAAAGCAGTGGAGTGCGAGGTGCTGATCTGTCTCAACCAACCCAGACACGTTCCTGAAGCTTCGCCTTGCCTCGGGCAGCGGTTGTGCCATCAGCATAACAGGGAACACGACTTGTGCAGTCATCGCTCAGCTGTTCATCCCAAAAGAAGCTGTCTAGAAAACAGCACAATTAGGAAGGTGAAGGAGGAGGAAAACGGGGGGGGAGAAATAAAAGCAGGAGCCTGTAAGGAGGTTAACAAGTTTAATTTCTTCTCATGGTTCATAGAACCAATAAATGCATGAATGGAAATATACTGCAACAAAGTTCCAATACTGCCTAAAACTCAAATTCAAGTTCAGACTTGCATGTTACCCACCTGTACACACAGTAGCCCCCTGTGAGCACGCTGCGTCTAACTAAGTGTAGAAGATGCTGAGGCCATGTGCTCTTCCTAGGGTAACTGGGGTGCAGTTACCCAAAGGATTAAGTTGGCTCTCATCTCAACATAGAAAAGTCCTTAAATAAAAGGCTCTAGAAAGTAAACTTCGCTAATCATCGTTATCAGTGGAGATACAGGAGGTTTTTCTCCTGCCAGGTGAAGGACATGGATTTTGTTTTACAGTATTTTTAACTGGTACTTAAACAGATGGAAGTGCTTTAATTCTGAAACAAACCCAGTGGACTTGAGTTCCTGGAGCAGGAGATCTGCTGTAAACTACCTGGCTCCAGTCTGTTCAGTCAGCACCTGCGGGAGGGGTGAGGAGCTGTGTGATACAACACACAGAAAACCCTTTGCACCCTCAGCTCCCAGGCTGGCTGGAGATGAAGCTGGACACCTACTCAAACTGAGTCGTGAAAACTTGAAAGATAAGAAAGAAAACCTCCCCATTTCAAGCAGTGAATAAAAAAAGTAAGAACACCATTGCATTCCACCAAGGCAAGCAGTTCTTACAGCTCCTGCTTCACGCAGGAAGATGGAGCAAGCACAGAAGCACAAAGGTTTAACTAAACTCCTGCCTGTGTGGGCTTTGTAATGGTACTTACAGTGAGCTGTTGGCATGTGGGCTTGGTTCACAGCAAGTCTAGATACGCAGATGCTCTGTTACCTCCTTTCTCTCTTGCTGTGAGAGCTGCACACAGCAAGACTCTCTTATTTGCTATGGAAAATAACTTGCATTTCAGAAGCTCTGCTTTTACTTCTGAACGACTCTGTGCACGAGGCAGTATTGGCGAAGGAAATGCCCGCTGATGCTTAAAAAGTTAAAGTGCATTTTCCTCTTGGGAACAGGCCTGCCAGGCTGCTCATTGTCCATCACAGGCAGCACCACAAATCTCTGCTGTCAGAGGCTGCGTTGAGCTGAGGATGGGTCACAGAGCGAGCTCCGGAGAAAACAGAACAGGAAGGAGGAGGAGTGATCCTCTGCCATGGAGGAGGGAAAGCAACTGGCAGAGGTCACAGCATCCAAATATCAGAGCTCACCCAGGCCTCCAGCAGCCCAGCTCCTGTGCTGCTGCCAACAGACTCCTCCTTTCCCTTTGTCTGCTCGCAGAGGTTGTAGGAGGGAGGTCGGGCTCTGGCTGTAGGCACAGGGCAGTCGGCTCTCTGCAGAAACACCATGCTGCAGCAGACACAAGCTCCCCGTTCCAACCCAGCACACAAGGGCTAACTCCAGCAACGTTATTCAAAGCTACCTTGGGTCCAATGGAGTCAAGCACAGAATTAAGATGATTATCTTCAGAGTGACAGTTGTTTTAATCACCATCCCTCTTTTACATTCCCTCTTTTTCTCAAAGTGAAAGCAAACAACCACAAGGAATCCACTCTGGGCTCTCCACAAACCACAGCCAGCAGTGCCTCCTCACCCAACCTGGAGCTGTGGATGTGTCCCTGCTTCCCCTGGAGCTACAGAAGAACTGAAATGATGTCAGGAGCGCCTGTTAAGGGGAGGTGTTCAACAGCTCCAGAGCTGGGCAAAGGGACAAGTGTATGAGAGCACAGTAGGAAATAAACCCCACCAACTCAACTCTCAAATTATTTGCTTGCATTTGTGTAGTTTCCAGGCTTCAGCTCATCATGGCTTGGAAATCAGAGGCTGCTCCTTGCATAGTGAGCACGATTAAAATCCTCTGTTAGTTTAGCTACACTCATTTCAGTGGAGTAATGCTTACATAGGAAAATAAATAGAAAAATCCATTAGATTAAGGTTTTGGGGAGTGTGTTCTGCTAAAAACACATTAAGGGTTACCTAGCCTTTATAGACAAGTGAAGCTGTCGTCTGATTAATAAAGGAGAATCACATCTAATCCATCACTTGCCCTAGCACTCAGTGTGTGGCAATCCCTACCCGGTTTACCTGCACTAGGAAGCCTGTGCATCAGAAGTGGCGCATTTACACCAACACAAAACGCATCCGGAAAAATCCAAATCCAAGTCTGAAATCAGAAAATCCAACAAACTCTGCACACGATGAAGCTGCTGCGTGTAACGGGAGGGGAAGGGTGCTCATCCAGAAGTACCACGTTCTCCTCTGGAGCAGCTTCTCCCTTCACAGCTGCCCCTTGGCTGCTTCCTCCTCCAGCACACGGAGCACGCATTGCCCAGTCTAACAGAGCCAAGAAACCACGCGCTGCTCTGCCTTCGGGAGTGGGTTTGATTCCTGCACTTCATAAATGACATCTCTTGTACTTGTTACAATTAGTGTTTACTTCATATTTCGCTAGGGTTTTCTTTCCCCCCCCTCCACACTTGGAAAGGTTATTTCTTTATAAATTAAGTCAGTCACTGACCACAGAGACGACTTCTTCTCCAGGGAAGCAGTTCCAGAAAAGGTGAGAATACAAACCTTGTGTCATCAACACCCACAGCGAGCAGTTAACAGAGCCAGCCCCTTTCCCCATACCAACATCCCCATTAAAAGACATCTAAAACCAGGCATGAGCTCAGCTCTAATAAAAAATACCTAGCCGCGGAGGAACGCAGACAGCTATTTCCTCTCCCTCTCTGCGCTGGTGCAACGCTGCCATACATTGGCTTAAGGACAGTTTGCACCTCAAAGAAAATGCATAGGTCATCTCATTTCGTGACTTCATCGACTTCCTTCACCCCTGTTCTTTGAGAGTAAAATTAAAGAACGTTTAAATAGCGCCTTGTAATGAAATAAATTAATTCCTTTGTGTTTCTGCATCAAGAAAGCCAAACATTGCAGGATTAAGTGAGAATGACCTAGACTAAGTCTAATCTACTACTGATTCTGCCTTGACACAACAAATTACTGGTGGAAAAAGGAGTCTGAAGGAATTTATTTACCATCCTGACCCTGTTGTTGGGGAATAGTGAGCTGTAGTCCCCTTACTCCACTCCACATCTCCCACACCCACCGATCTCCTGTGTTTCTGTTTCTCATGTGACAGGACACGAGCTTTCTCCTCAGAGCTCTGAGCAATGCTTGCTGCCATCCCTATCCTCCATCACTCCTGATGTGGTGAAGTAACTACACTCCTTGTTGTGTGTTCTCTGGCATGCAAGACTGGGCAAGAACACAAAGAAGAAGGCTGAAAGAAGCAGAAACCCCAACACGGACCATCTCTAGATGTTACCACGAAAGGTGAAGGCTGAAGCAGACTGTCACTGCCACCCACGGATGAAGAGACATGGGGCACGCCCCCCAGTTTCTGACCTTGTTTGTAGGCTGACCACTGCCCTGGTTCAGTGACAGATGGTAGCACCACACTGCCAGGACAGAGAAGAGTGGCTTGCACACAGGCAATTCCTTCTGGTTCCTTCCCTGTTGCTCAGCCAAGATTTCCTTCTTTTCTCCCTCTTTCAAGTCCATTTTGCAATCACAGTTGGTTTCCAATCTTCGAGGCCATCAGTCTCCAGGAGGTCGACCCGTTTAGCAGCAGTAGAATCAAAGTAGCCGCCTTAGTGCTGGTGGTGGTCTCCGCTCCTCCTGAGCAGCTGCAGCCTGCGCCTTCGCTGTCAAAGCTGAAAGAGGGGATTGTATTTCCTAATTTCCTGCAGTAGGCGAGCCTTGTCCATGTTGGCTTCTGCAAGGGCTATTTTCATGGTCTGAAGCTCCCTTTGCAACTCTGGCACTTCCTTTAACTACAAAAGAGAAACAGAGAGAAAAAAAACAAACCAGGAGTTCCCAAAGGTAAGCAGCAGGGCAGACCTGACCACATCAATCTGCTCTATGAGGAAAACCAAAGCAGCTTTTGAGATGAATTAAAACCACACAGAGCTCGCTGCCAACGTGACCCAGTTTGAGTTGCAGGACTTGCCAACTGGTGCCTGCTGACTTTCGTACCCGTCGTTAGAGCCAGAGCCTCTCCCAAGACTTCCCTCCACACTTCTAGGCATGAGAACAAGACTTGCAGTGGGCAAGGTTTTTCCCTGCAAAGCAGCTGGCTGATCCTGCCTGCAGATAACTACACAAAGAGAGCAGGAAAAGAAAATCGGCTCTGATCTGCATTCTTCTTTTATAAAGGGTCCTGACACACCTCTACATTAAAAATTAAGCGGATAGCTGGAGCAAGCAGATGCCTCACATTCCTATTCCTTGTACACGAACAAAGTTAGTTCTGTCCTCAAACGCTGCCAGTGAGTTTCATGGCACAGGACAGCTCATTCCTTGAGCTCTCAGAAGTGTTTTTACTCAAGAAGTTAGCCTTTGTGTTTGTTCCTATTAAGTTCAATGACATCAGAAAATAAACTGAAGCTAAAGCTACTGTGATGCTTCTGTGCTCCAGTTCTGGTCAGGGCCCTGTTTCACAAGATGACTTGAAGGGGACGGAGAGAAAGTCTGCACTAAATGGGAGATAGATGAGAAATGAAGTGATGTGTCATCAACTAACAAACAGAACCCAAGGTCCCAGTCCAGTTCTGTATCTAAGCAGCCACATTGCTCCCTTAATATGTATTTTTTCCACAGCAAGAGATCAACTCAACCAAGTTGGCATCAAACAGGAAGTATAACTAGAGAACACTACATATTTAAAAATAATCCACTCCTCTGCATTCCAGATTGAAATGGGAAAAGTTCAAACTAAACAGCAGAAACTCAGCAACCTGAAACTCCCTGGCTGCAAGACTGACTCAACTGACAAAACCTCTCTTTCTTTGTGGGAACCTCCCGATTCCTGTTTTCCTATGAAGGACCTGGACACAGGGGGAAGTTGGAGCCAATCAGAAAAATAAAAGAAAAAAACAGCAGATTCCTGAAAGGGAACAAGAGAGTCTAAGCTGAACAAAGTATCCTCACTTCTCAGAATGTCTGTAAAAGGAGGTACAGGCTGCTTTTGTGCGCGCTCCCTATCTGCAGCGCACCACACCTACCAGTAACTGCAAACACATGAAGACAAAAGGCTTCATTTTCCAGCCTACAGCCGGCTCCTGAGCTGTCCAGACAGCAACAGGCAGCAGTGACTCACCTGCAGCACGCGTGTTCCTGCTGCTGGGGCTGCCAAGACGCGCTCGGCCGGGGCCTTCTGCTCCTGAAGGACTGCCACAGGTTTTTCCTGTTTCGGTGAGCCCTCCCCTTGCGGAGCTGCAAAGAAGCAGAGGAAACATTCAGGTGTGGACATTTCTACAGCAGGGTTCTCAGGACAAAAAGAGTAACTTCAACTTTTCTTTTTTCCTGGTTTTAAACAGTGAAAAAAATAAAAATCTCATCTCCATTTTAAAATGGAAAAACTAAAGCCAGGGAAGAAGCAGTAATCTGTCCTGATTGTGTGAGCTCAAGAAAACATAAGGCGTGAATTCAGGCTGCCAGTTCATTGTTTTAGGTATTAACTTGTTCTGCCTGAGGTATCAGATTTTCTGTTCAAACAAAACAACAAAAGCAGCAAGAATTAGAGGCAGGGATGCACACATCCAGAGATTAACACAGCAGAGCAGCCAAAGGACCTGCGTGCTTCCACTGAAGATTATCTGCCTGCTGTGGTAGAAGTGCCTGCAGCGAACAGAAGCAGGGACTGCTCGCACAACCAGAGCCCATCCTTCCCAGCAGCAACCATCCCATTTCATTCCCAGTCTCCTCCAGCATCGGGCACAGCAGAGCATTTTACCTCCAGCACAGCCTGGGGTGTGCCAGGGGAGAATAAAACAAGTTTATAATGCTGCTGACCTGTTAGGTAGAACACCCCATCATCTCTGCGCCTGACAACGACGTGATCTACTGCCAAGGTGATAGGCACAGGGCCAGGGGAGGTAGGGTACACCTGAGGGCTGTCATCCTGGAAAGAAAACAAAGCAGAGAGGAGATTAACTGCTGTGACAGCTCTGGCAACGCTGCAAAGGATTCCCCTTGCCCCCAGCCTTCACAGGAGTAGCGTTACCGATCGGCAGCTCTGCCAGAGCTCACCAAGGTCACTCATGGTAGGGAAAAGCCTGGCTTTATAGTCAAGGCTGCATGGGAGTCTTAATCTGTGTAGAAAGCACTCCCACAGATCAGAACCAAGCGCTGCCATATCCATAATAAAGGTTGAGGAGAGGCCTATGAACATCTCCCCGAAGGCTGCTCTCACAGTTCTCATCCTATAAATTCCTGATTCAAACCCCTAGCCAATATTCCTTAGCCAGAAAAAAAGCCAATATCCCTCAGTCCAGAGATTTTCATGCTGTTGTACAGCAAGACTGCTTCCTGCTTGTCCGTGGAGCCAAAGCATTGCTTTCAAAAAGGTTTAATCAAGAATTTCTGTCAGTGCTCACCCCTCCTAAATACCAACCAGCTCTCACGTAACGGTTTTTGTCTGTAATTCTCTAGATGTTTACAGAAAAGGTCAAATCTCTCCCATTTCAGAAGAAGAGGTATTTAATTCTTTCCCTTGAGTCTACAAAGAAGGGCATGAACAAAGCTGGGGAGAGAACCTGAATGTCAGGCTCCCATCCATAATCTGACCCCTTGACAGTTCCATTGTGTTACCAGTTCATACATTTGGCAGCTTTTAGAAACAAAATAAAACAGCATCAGGAAAACAAGACCTCTACAGAGGCCCAGAGCAATCCCCCAGCATCCTTTCCCAAGCAGAACCTTGCAAGTGAGCTCTGCCCAGGCTGCCGTCCTGGGGGGAATCACTGGTTCCCCATACACTGACCTTCAATGTGATTTTGGCATCCACAACTTCTATCTCCATAGGGATCACCTCTGGAATTATTTCATCCTCAAGAAAGGGGCCAAGGTTGGTAAGGAAGGACATGAAGAGCTCTGCTGCGTAGCTGTGAACCAACATCCGAAGGAAACCATTCTGAACAGCCAGGGGTGAATGCACAGCAGTGTTAGGTCCCACTTCCAGACGCAAGCACACTTCTGGCTGGGTCTTACTGGGAGCTTCAGGAACCGGAGGCTTCTCTACACCTGGATCTCCTAGAGCTATAGGAGAAAGATCTCATTGCAGAACACGACATCAATAACAAGATATCAACCCAAAATCTGTATCTTGAAAAACCCTTTACCATCCAGATGCAGAATGGAGTCAATGACAGCAGTCTGAAATCATCCTTCACAGGAGATGAACCCAAATTTCAAACAACTAAGCCCACATCACAGGAACTAACACCAGAACTGGACCACTTAAGCCCCAAGACACGTCCTTCCCTCTCATCATATAGATATATAGATATATCGATATATCTGAGCTGACTGAACTCCCTCTCCACCCTGGAGCTCAACCCTCCCCCTGTCCTCAGCACTCCCTGATGCCGTATTTCGCTCTGCCCCCCAGTGGCCATCGCCAGTACTGTCAGGGGGAGGATCAACACAACCGCTCGTGCTTTCACTTCAAGTTTTGGGGTGCAGTTGCTTTTGGTTTCGGTTTTTCTTTGGTTGTTTTGAGGTTCTCTCTGTGTATTTGTTTTTTCTAAACTCGAATTTAGCCCTGGGAAGTACCATATAGCCCAGAAGCATAATTCTCAGGTCAGAAATAATGTCAGGGTTTGCCGAGCTTTACTCACTCTTTTAATTAATTTCATGCATCCTAGCAGCACTTAATAAAAATCCCAGTGAATTAGGGCACCATGGAGCTTGACTGCATATGCACTTTGGGAACAGCTTTCAAACACCAGATCTGAACCACTGACAGAAAGATTCTCAGTATTCACATTCCCTCACACACAAGTCATACCCAATCCTAAACACACTTCACCATGAAGTACCAGTTAAAATGGACTATTCCCTGAGCCAGTGTCTTACCCAGATAGCCACGCAGATACTGCCACATGCCAACGTTGTTCAGTTGCTCTGGAACCACGTTCATTACTTGCAAAGCAAGAGACAAATCATCACCTCGTGCCTCTATGCCACAGTTCACCTCATTCATCTTCAGCACGAGGACAGACACCTGAAACAGCAAGGGACAGGCTCACTTGATAAAACAAACAGCACTGCGTGGTTTGCTTCTTCCAGATTCACTTAGAGACAACATTGCAGTAAAAAGAAACCGAGTTCTGACCAGCTGAAGGCTGGGGTCTTCACTCTGCGAAGTCGAGCTGTTTATTTCGGGAGAAACTCCCCCCTCGTCCTCTGCCATCAGGCTCGCTCTGCTGCCCGAGTCATTGTGGGCCTGAGGAAGATGCCCTGAGGGAAGAGGGTCCAGGCTGGGTTCTGAAAGGGAAGTAACAACAACAACAACTCGATTCTGCTTCCTCTTCTGGTTTTAAGAAGTCCTGATCTCAGCATTTGCCTGAATCTCATGGCCCATCAGCCTACACCATCCTCTAGGGAACTCTCAGTGTACCCTGCTTCCAACCAGCCCTAACTAAACCCTTCCTAGATGCTATGGACCACCCACCCACCTGCACACATTGACAGTCCTTGCTCCAGTATGGCCAAATGCCTCTGAGCAACACTGTGGTGTGCAGGGGCCACTCTCCCTACTCATTTATACTCCTCATCTCAAAGAAAAAGCATCTACAGAAGCAGAAAGAGCCTTTGTGGGTGAACTACTCATGACCTTCAAAAAAAAAGGAGCAGCACAAGTGAATTCCATACGAACACAGCATGACTCAGTTGCCCATGGCAAAAAACTGCTAACTGACCTGAAATAAGAGTTGGGGAGAGGATAAAGCCAAGCGCTTGTTACCAGAGTCTGTGAGCATCACAAAGCCGTCGCTGCCATCGCTGTCCACAGACAGCCCATCCTCAGGGCCGCTCCCATCCACGGACGTGGTGTCAAAGGAATGCTGCGATGCTGTCCTCTTCATGGAGAGGAAACGCATTCGGCTGCTGCCACCCCCGCCTGGGGTCACTGCTCCCTCTTCTGCTTTGGGCACAGAATCCCTACCAAATAATAACAGTGATAAAGGCAAACAGATTATACAGATATTGGGCTGTACCCTGAACACCTGCAAGTCAGATTTTAGTGTATTTAGACCAATGCCAAGATGCAAAGATCTAACCTATCTCTAGTCCAAAAGATACGGAAAGAAAGGGAGCAATGGGCTCACATTTACCCCTTTCCCTGCACCCTTGCTGCTACTGTGAAGCACAGGAAAATGTCCCACTCACTTGGCTGGGGGGAGAGAGAGCATTTTCTGCATGGTGGAGGTCATCTTCTCCCGGCTCAGGCTCAGAGCATCTTTTGTTAGAGACATGGCTTCTTTGGTGAGGTCCATGGTCACGTGCAGAGCTTCCTTCGTGGCATCCTTTGTGATATGCAGTGCACTTGACAACTCCACCTCTATGTTCTTCAGAGGGATGAGCTCCGCCTGGCCATTGAGCGCGATGTTTCCTCTCCCCAAGGACTGCGTGTCCGAGGTTGGGCTAGAAGGGAGGGCAGGAGGGCTCTGAGGATGGCTGCTGGTCGCCGCTGGTCTTTCTGCAACCAGGGCTTCCACAGCTTCGTGTGCTTCCTCTATCAAACCTTTCTCCTCTATGCTCTGACTACGTGGGGCTGTACTCAGAGCTCCATCACTTGCAGATCTTGGGAGTTGCTCTGGTGGTTCACTGGTTACACTGGTACCTGTGTTTTCACTGGTACCTGTATTTTCAAGCCCGCCGTCCTCTGGGACCTCTGAGGTGCTGCACACTCCCCTCTCTGAACTGGTCTCTGATTTCAGCTCCTTCTCTTCAGCAGCCAGCCCCTCCTTGCTGTCTGAAGGCGAGAGCTCCGACTCGATCAGGCTTGTTGTGTCCGAATCAAGGGACCTGGGTTCCAAAATAGACCCTGGTGCGGGGTTCATGAGCAGGGCCACCTCAGCACTGTGGAACATAACTCCTACACAAGCAGACATGGAGTCTAAAGGAGACCCAGTCAATTCCTGGGTATCCTGGGCCAACTGCTCCTGTAGTGTTTGCAGAACTTCCTTCATCCTGAGGAGCACCAAGTACTGGTAGTGGTTGAGCCGGACTTTGACATGAACAGCCGAGGACACAAGCACATGGATATCAGCAGAGGCTTCCAGCTCTTTAGTATCTACCCCATCATCAACTTCACAGTCAGATTCTCCCAAGACATCCATGGTCTCTGGGACCTTGTAGATGTTCTTCAGATCCTGGTCAGTTTTTGATCTTTGACAAACCCCGTGATCTCTGGAAAGGTTCTCGTTCTTGGAGTGATTGCTAAAGCTGGCGGAGGGCTTGATTTTCAACTCGGAGGCAGCCAATTCCTGACGTTTAGATATCTGAGCTTGCCCCCACCTCTTGGGAAGGCAGGCCCAAATGGAAAGGGGAAAAGGGTCAATAAAGCTCAGGGCTCTGCCCTTGGAGCTTTCAGCCCCCTCAAAATCCAGGGAAAGCTCAGTGAAATTCATCGACCACAGATCTTCGGAGGCAGAGGTTTTGTGCAGTAGCTGGGGAGAGCCTGGATGTTTTCTAGGTCTGTTATCCACCTCGTACGCGTGGCGCAAGAAAAGGGTGTGGAGGAGGCTGAAGCTGTCCTGAGACCTTGGGAACTTGGCGTAGCTGGAGTGGAAGAATTCCGAACCGGCAAATTTACGGAAGAGACTCTGAAGGTCCTGGCAGCTGCAGAAGGGAGCGTGGCGGGTGTTGGTGGCAGTCAACTCCGACGTGCAAATGCAGAGCATCTGTGGACGATCTCGGTGGTCGGTGACTTTCTTCTCCACGGGGATGTTAAGCTACACGGGGGAAAAAGACATTAGAAGTAAAGTGGTGAAAAGGGAAGGGAAATACACAGAGGGTCATCCTGGCCGTTTACACAGAAGCTCAGCTGTAGGATATATAAACAATTGAGAAGTCTTGGTCTCTACTAAAATCCCAAGAGCTGGACTAGACTCTGAATTTATCACTATATGAAAAATTAAATAGAATCTATGAATCAGGGAAGAGGAACCAGACACAAGGGAATTTAAACCGAGTTTTATTTTAGATTCTTTTACCATCCATGGCTTATGTAGCAGCTCAACTTACAACATTGACTTTGATCTTTCTCTGCAAGGACTGACTGTACTTTCAGGCCTTTAAGCCTCCTCACAAAGCAGCTAACAAGGGTAGTCAATGACAAACACCATAGGACATCAATGCAGCAGATGTAGGCCCATTTGGAACAGTACAAGAGTAAAAGTGGCTTCCCCGAGGCCAGAAAACAACAACTTTTGACAACTTGAACCATCCATTTCTCCTTGAAACTGTTTTCACAATTACTGACTTGCCTGTCTTATTCTGGACTAGAACTCGAGTACCTGCTTTACTGCCCCCAGTTCAAACCAAAACTAACACAAGTGGTAGAGAGAATAAAGGCAGAGGTTTTCTGTTCTCATCTTGGACTCCAGCTGTGTCCTGGTCTTTGTTCCTTCCACAACAGAGAAGGAGAGAACACTGAAGACTGGCAAAGGCAGGAGATGAATGGTACCTTCAGCCGGAAGCCATCCAGTCGAACATCAACGTGCTCATCGTGCTTGCCTGAGTCCTCCAGCTTGTAGATGGCTTTGAACTGCTCCAAGCTGCGATAAAGATCCAGACAGAAGAGGTTTATCCAGAGCACGCTTGCTGTATCCAGGGTAAGCATCAGGCCATTCAGCTGTGCATACAGGTTTGGGCATGGAACTAGAAGGAAACAGAATGGAGACAGATTAATAATAGCAGAAAAGGCACTGCAGGGGGTCTGCAGCTCAGTGTACAACCTGCTCTGACCACACCAAGGCAGAGGGTTTCAACACCCATGGGAAGACAGATCTTGTGATGAAAGGGAGATGCTGTGGGGCACCAGTGAAAGGAGGTGTTCCAGGTCTCACATGAAGCCCCCTGCAGCGCACCCAAAGCACCCCACGGTCCTACTCCAGTGCTGATCAGTGAGGCAGAACCCCAAGAACTGGGCAGACAGCAGCTCCTTCAGTACATTCCTAGAGATGTTATTTTGCAAGTACAACTTTGCCTCCACATTTCGCACCAGGCAAACGCTATCCCACAAGCCAAAAAAAAGAGGCAGAAAGGCAAACATCAGAAAACTAAACAAAAAAGGACACCCAGAGAATTTGTAACGGGGTTAACACACCTAAAGATTTAAGAGTTGCCCAATTCTTTAAGAAACTTATGAAAGCAGGTGCTAACCTTAGTGTATTACCTGGAAAGTCCTGATTGTCTGGGAAGTAATACTCTGTGAATTCAATATGGATTGCAGAGACCTGATCGGGAAGCTTGAAGAATTTTCTGCTACATGAAAGCAAGGTGGAGGGTTTCTTGCTTTGCTGCCCAGCTGTAGAAACCTGCAGACACAATGGTGTGCAGCTGTACAGGGCTCAGACACGGCAAAACAAAGCGTCCCAGTAACCCCGCAGTCTCTCGTATTCAACCCACCTCATTTGCACATCAAACACGCTCTGCTTTCAAGTAAAAATAAAACTTATTTTCTACCTCCTAATACTGCCAGCTCCTCTCCCTTGAGGGAATTTAGTTCTTTAAGTCTCCTGTCACTGCTAGTAAGAGCCATGACGGACAGAATTAGGTGACGTGAATAAACAGGACTGAAATCTATTCTAGCTTGCTTCAAGTTTAACACCATGTTGGTGAGTCCGTTATAGTATCTGGCACTGATCGTGCTCTTGCACTGGTTACAGGGAATATGAATGTAGGTCCTGGTCCTGTCCAGTGATGCTTTCTGTCCTGGGTCAGAAAGAATGAGGCAAGACTTGTTCCTCCTCTGTCAAAAATTCATATCCTCACTAACTTCTCAAAATGCATAAAATCTTTTACCCTGAGCCTGCATGGTGCTTGAAGAGACTCAGAGTGCAGAAACTCTGTGGTTATGCATGCAATTTCCTCTGAACATGAAAATTATCAGCAGTTCATACGTGATTTAGAAGCTTTACACGCAATCTCATAACAGCATTTGGGTTCTCTGGGCTGAGTTCTTGGATGACATAGGATCTGTGTGATTTACTCAAGCATACCTGATTCAATTTCTAGAAGAAATAAACATCTCCAGCACTGCTCAAACCCCTACCTGGTGAACATCCAGGTCATCCACTCGAACCACCACACAGCTGGATCGAAGCCGGTTCCAGGGCGGCTGCCGGAGTCGAGGCAAACTTGTGGGAGGTGCACGGCCTTTCTCCGAGGGACTTTTATGAGGACTCAAAGAAGCATCTGCGGGGACGGAAAAGCAGAACCAGCAGGGTTTTATTTATCCCCTTTGCAGCAAACTTCACCATCAATACCAACATATATGTGCTTACAGAGCAGAATTAACAGCCCCAAAATTAGAAACAGATGGCCAGGGAAAAAAACAACTTAGGACTTTTGAAGGAAGAACACTGAAAGATGAGACTGCTCTGTAGCAAGAGAACACATTCTTCAGCCAGGCTTTAAGTATTTAATTTACTTAAATACTCACTTACGGAGAAACTCAATGAATAAGCTAGGAAAGTGATCACTGCAGCCTGTCTGTTCTTGCTGCAGTGTTATTCCAGTACGACAGCCACTTTCCTTTGCCGTTATTTTTATGATTTTTAGCGTGCTATGGATTTCTGCACCAACAAATCAGCCTGCTATACTGTGAGAGGTAACTAGAGATACTGCTGGATGGATCAAAATTGTGACCACCTCCTGGCTTTACCAGGAGTTTTATCAAGTACCATTACCCGATTTCCTTTTGAAGGGGGAAAGTGGAGTCCTGGCAAACGCAGGGTCCATTTCTTCATAAAGCTTCTCAATCTTGCTTTGAAATTCACCGACCAACTTCCTTGCCCACTGCCCCCGTGTTTCCATCGCTTCACTGTACCTCACCCAGTGCTTGCAGGCATCTCCTGCATGAAAGCAAACACCTTGGCTTTAAAAACGAGGTTTCTGGATACACACAACCCTCCTGTGCCCCTCAAATGCATGCAAATCAGTACAGAATGGCCTGCTATTGATATCAGATCTGGAACACGCACTACGCAGCACAGTACGTGCTTGTGAAACAAGTGCAGGCTTTCACACAACAGAGCTGGTCCCACCAGCAACTGTTCCAAATTCAAGTGTTGGGAAGAATGCCAAGGTCACTTCTCATTGATCCTTCAGTTAACCACAAACAGATTTTCTCCTGGGATACATCCTATAACCCTTCCAAATTGATTAAGCACGTGTAAGAACCAGATCCAGAGCTTAAGCAACTGAAAAGGAATCCAAAGTTTCAACTTCATGTCTTCACAGCAGACAGCAACTTATCCCTCTCTTTATACTCTGCTCTGCAGCAGCTCGTCAGTCATCCAGAACAGGAAAATTAGATTAACCCTGCCCACGAGGATTTAACTCCTTTGTGTAGCCTTTCTTCCACTCCTGCCTGAAGTTATATAGCATCGCTGTTCTTCAAATTCTTTTTTATCCCCCTCCTTAAAGTTGAGAGGCCCCAGGCTCCCCTACCTGCCCTGTGAAAAGGGTAATAGTCAAAAGCCATCCTCCTGAAGGTGAGCTGCATGGCACCTCCCAGCATCCCGTGCTTCAAACCACCTGTGGAAAACAGAACAAGGACAACTGTGATCAGCTCTGCCATCCAAGTCCTGATCCAGGGGAATTCAGAACAACATTGCTTGGATTGCCACTACAGATTGTCACCAGGGACACTATTAGGGTATCAGCTTCTAGGAAGCTGTATCAAAGTCTTGTCCAAGGCAAGGAAAAGGACAACTGAATGTACCAGGCCAACAGTTCGTATCGTAAGAACCAGACCTAGGATCTCAAATACCAAAATGTGAGATCCCATTGCTCCCCAGACCCCTATCAATTACACTTCCCACTACAATAACCACCACTTGTGTTTCCAGTGCTTGCTGATGGGTGAAATAAAGACAAATGTTTTCTCACCAAGTGGAATGATTGCACTTTACCCCCATGGCTCAGTACTAGACTGCTCCTAGAGCATATCCTCTATCACTTCCAATAGGTCACTGGCAGCCACGTCTACTCATGGACTTCCTCATGTTTGTCCCACAGAGCCAAGAAAGATTCTCCAATACCCAGTTCAGATGTACAGAACTGACCACTCCATCAGCCTATTGCCTCACTGGGAAACAGTGACATGAAAGATGCTTGTTTTCAAAAGAAAAATCCTCCTTTAAGAGAGCAAACTGATGACCGGATTAATGTTTTCCTCCTAGCGCTGCTCTCACAGTTACCTGACTCTCGAGTGTGGCTGTCATCACAGATGTGCAGATCCAAGCGTGAGATGAGGAGGTGGTACGATGACTCTTTCATGTCATGCTTATCAAAGTACTGACCAATGCTGCTCGCATTTGGGCTGACTCCAAACGGCTGAGACCAGGACTGCTGGGCACTTGGAGGAGGAGGGGTGATCTATTGGAGAGAGACAAGCTTGGTAAGAACTAATAGAAAGAAGGAAAAAAAATAAGAGAGAGAGATTATGATGCAATTAAACTCAACTTCTGCAAGGCATCAATTTACAGAAATTGAATTGGGAGTCCAGAAATCTGGATCCTTTCCTGTGTTTGCACGAGCAAAACTCTTTGTCTGTGGTTCTGCTTCCTCTACATCAAGCTACCATTCACTTATCTTGAAATATGCTTTAAAACTCCTGGACAAAGAGTGGTAAGTATTCTTGATCTCCTCTTCTATGTAGTCTCACTGTACTACATGCATAGCCCTTCTCAGCAGCAGTGATATTCCTCTTCCCTCACCCTCGTCTCAGAAAACATGTTCTGTCCTCTGCTCTCTGTGTTTGTTCTGTGACATTCATCAATTACTCAGCACAGCATTTTGAAAATAAAGAAAGCTGTAAGGAAAGTTCAAGGTTGTTGAAGCAGCTGTTCTAAGGTTCTCACACAGTGCTAAGCTGTCTACAAACCAAAAAACAATGGCAGAAGTCAAGAGCTCTCTCCAGAGTGTTAGCAAAAATAAAGAAATCCAAACAACAACAGTGAAACTGGATGCCAATGTTTTCCCTTGAGCAATGGTTTTATGTCATAATTTATTATACCAGTCCCTTTCCCCAGGCCTACACAGATTGCCACTCAGAGGCAGAAAACATTATTTCTAGAACATATTTATTGCTTGTTCCCAAATCAAATCCTCATGGGACCCTCTGCAACTTCCCATGTGCCAGCCAAAGCCGGAAAGCCATGCAACTTAACACCACTTTTTCCCTGCCATCAGGCAGAACCCAGCCTGTGACTATGAATGAGCACTCTCTAATGCTTATTGGCAACAAACCCTGCTCCTTTGGCCACTTCATTGCTCACCAACAGCCCGCAACCCTCGCAATGCTGAACTGACACCAGGTGAGCCCATCAGTTCCCACGGGGAAGGTGCTCTGTGAGCAAGGGCCAGATGCCACACAAACAGAAAGCGGCTCTTTCACCTCATATTTACCTCTTTCCTGGCAGACCAACACCCAAATCTCAACTCGCTCACCTGTACAGACTCTGGTGCCAAGCTTTTCCTTTGCTGTGCAGACTTCTCCATGGCTTCACTCAAAGATTCTGCATATTTCATCATTGCTTTCAGCTGAGAGTCTGTCAGCACCCAGAGCAGGTCGTCAAGGAGAAACATCAGCTTAGATGCCATCACGTTGCAATCTTTGGTCTGAAACAGCACGGAGTCAAGGACTTTAAGCACTGCAGCCATGTACATACATTCCTCATGACACACAGAGGCTGTAGCAGAAATAAAAGATGCTGCTCTGAAACTCATGTGAGGGATGAGTTAACTCATCTGCTGGATGTCCACAGTACCTCCTCTGTGAAGGAAAGCAGCCAAAGCTTCCTCCTCTTTAGGAGGCAAATTGCTCACTGGTTTTAAAAAAAGGTTAATGTTCTTTTTTATCATCAAATTTCTGTTGACAGCTGAAAATAAGGCTACCAGGCTTTAATCTCCCAGTAAAGAGACGAGAACTTTCCTTGGGGTGTTTGCATGGATTTGAAAGACTACTCCATACACAATATCCACCCCTGGGAAATAAACTGCTTTGACATTTGGTAAGAACACAGCCGTCTCCAACACAAAACACAGAGCAACATAGCAGCTCGGGCTCAGCATTTCTGAAGGAAAAGAATGGTTGCTGAGGAACGTGGGAGGAAATATGCATCAACACTGCACCAGGCAGGGAGACTGTAACCTGCGAAGCATGGAGGAAACTCTCACCCTCCTCTTGAGAGAGATCTGGATCCTCCCCTGGTTGGTAATGAGTCTCAGAGGAGTAGTAACAGGATCCTGATCGCCATTGTCAGTGGCATCTGCTTCTATCCGAAGTGTCTGCCAGGTGAGCTCCTTGAACGTCAAAACCTACCCAGAAGGAGAAAAATAAGAAAATGCGGAGATTTTCAACAACATCAAGGATCAAACTAAACACTTAGAAGATGCAAAATAAAACAAGGCCACAGAAAATCATTCAACGCATTTTTCTTCTGTGATCCCAGTACAAAAACAAAACCATGCCCTGGGTAACATCCAGCCCCCGCTCTCACACTGAGTTTATAACCAGATAAATGACATTCAGAGCTTCTCCAGTTTCATTCTCTTGGATCAGAGGAGCTCAGAGAAAGCTGCGAACACAAGTCAGCTCTCAGCCACCCCGTTCTGGCAAATTGTAGGCACACTCACCGAAGCTCCCTACCATCACTGTATGATAATTCAGGCACAGCCTGATTACCCCAAAGGATGGGGTAGCACGAGTGCCACTCTCCTGTGCACATTACAACAGGCAATATAACGCGACTCTTTACCTCTCCTCTCTGCGGATCAGTAATGCGGGTGAGTCGCAGGTCACTCTGTTGCCAGTTTGGGTTGACACTGTAGCCTTGGAGCTGCCATAGCTCAAAAGAAGCATGAAAGGCCTTGGAGTGAATCTTGATGGTGATGGAATTGACAACAATAAACATCCCCTCCACGACCTTTTCAGCAAAGCCATATTCACTGCAAAGAGAAGATCCCTCAAAATCATCACCTGTTACTATAAGAGGCCTGGTAGAGGTAAGGATACTCACAGAGCCTCCAAGGTTTACAAGCAATATTAGAGCCACTTAAACCTGAGTGCAGAGAGGCCGATGGTTGACAACGGCCACCTGTACCCCAACAGCTTGTCAGAAAAAGCAACAGAGCTCAGGATCTGACCTCTGACCAGCAGCGAGAGCAATGGGAGACTGTCCATTGGGTGGCCGAGGCTCTTCACATGTTCGCATCTCCACCTCCACTTTATCCAGGTACTGTAAGACAGAACATGGGAGCAGTAAACACAAGACCAAGACTCAAGCTCGGCCTACCAGCCTTAGGTCTAAGACTCTAGGGCAGGGATAAACAAGCTCTGGAGTCTCACACCTCTCCAAGCGTCTCATGTGTTAAAGCTCTCACACCATCAGTGCCAGGATCACTGGGTAATGTGAATCCCCAGAAGTGTGGGGAGGGGAGCAAACAACAAAAACCAGGCACAAGGTTGTCCTGGATTTCACTGAGAGCTCAGCTCAGCTCTACCCTGCAGGGAAATGTGGGTCTCATGGGAGGTCACCCACTGCCAAACAGGACTGCTCTCAGAACTCCCCTTTCCCTATGTGCTAAGGGCCTGGAGGATTTTGGTCAAATGAAAATTTGCACTTGACAGTTTCCCTTTGCAGAATTTTTCTCAAGTTGGAGAGATTAAAAAGGGTGAGGAAGAAAAGGAATGAACAAGAGAGGAAACATTACCAGGCAGATGGGGTGTGTTTTCAGCTTTGTCCACTGGATCTGAAACAACAAAGTTGAGGTTACAAGAGGTATCTCCACACTGGAAAGTCTGAGAAATTGCAGGGAACCATCTGAGCCCAAATTTCTTCTCTGAGAAATGACCACAGTGACAACCCCTCGTGTCTCACCGTATCCAGGTCAAGCGGGCTCACACAGACAAGTGAAAAGACATCCCAGCCACCAGACCCATAAATCAAGCTTAGCTTTTAGATCTCACGTATCATCACGAGTAACACACACTCTGCAGGCCAAATATGGCTTTTTCATATTCCTTTATGGAGAATGTTCCTGTCCTTAAGGAGTTTACAGTTAATTGCTGCTGTTAATGGAAGTCAGGTAACTCCATTGAAGACTGTGCACAAACCAAAACGATCCATTTAGTTTCCTTACAGCACCATTTATTCTGCAGTTCTCGTAGGAGGGAGAACAAATGTTTGTTACTAAATTAAGCAGATCTGACTCTAAATACAGAGCGGATCAGATGAGCAAGACAGGCTCATTATTATTGTCGCTTGGCAGAGTACAACCATATTTCTTTTATAGCAAGTCTTTGATACACTAAAAACTTTTACAGTCGGGTAATGCAACTGTGGCTGTTACCAAGATTAAACAATCTGGCACTTCATATCCACTGAAAAAATGGGGTTTTTTGCTCTAAAAAGCAAAAGGAGGAAGAATTTGCAAGAGGATTCAGTGTGCAAAAGTGCACCTGTAAGTGCGTGCACAATTGCAGCGATTACAGACGTAAAAGGACAACTGTGGGCATAACACTGAGTGCAGCGTGCAGCTTTTCACAGGCACTGCTCACGCATTTCCTATGAACTGCATTTTGAACAACGAAGCCTTAAGTTCGGTTTACTTCTACAATACCTCACAGCACAACTGGGCTTTGGGGAAACCCGCTGTGGCCGTGGCAGTCAACCAGCACACCCCACACCTAACGCACAGGGTCTGAGATGTGCGGATTGAACCGCGCCGTGATTCTTCATCTGAAACCCCCAAGTGGAAGGCCTCAGCTGTGCGTGGGGACGCAGGCTCACCCTGATGGATGCCTTGTTGCAGTAGACCCGGGTGATGGCGAGCCAGGTGGGCAGCTCCAGCACATTCTGCAACACCTCCTCATCCAGCTCCAGGTTGGTCAGCTGCCCCTGTCCTTTCAGCGTGCTCAGGTTGATTTTGTCTGGAGAGAGGTTCTTGGTAAATCTGCGAGAGAAGAAAGAGGAGACTCTAAAAACAACCCCCAGCAAAGCTGCTGAGACTAAAGGAGCCTTTAGGAGAGCTATTTTAGGTGTAAGAATCTGCTTGCTGTTTTGTTAAAGCCTTTCTGACATTTTTAAACCCAGAGCACGTTGCTTGCTCCAGGAAAAAAATGTCTTTACACTTTGACATTTGAAGGACTTGTTTATTTTCGGTTTTAAATCAAATTCAGGTTTGAGAAACTGAAAATTCCTCCTAAAGCATTGGGAACATGGAAACCAGCAAAACTGCCCTAGGACAAAACCAACGAAAACCAAAGCCAAACTGCAACAGGTCAGCAATTTTACTCCCTCCTCCTAAAATGCGCCGTATCAGCAGTGAAAAGTTTAATTAACTAGTTTCTTTTTGAACTTTCTGACACAGGAAAGTACATCACTTTGATGGCTGTCTCTTTAAAACACCAGTCTGGCAACCCAGCCTGCTCTCCGGTCAGCAGGTCCAAGCATGCAACCCAACTCCCTTCCCTAGGGACCAGCCCAAGCTCCTGTCCTCTCCTTTTCACACCCAGCAGCTGCTGCTCTCTGGTTGCAATTCCTCCTCCCAAGGGCTTCGGTTGTTTCCACCTCCCTCATATGCAGTCTCATATCTTTAGATCCCTTAGGTGCCTGACATTTAAATACAATGGATGAGACTATTTCAGGAGGAGTGCTCCAGAGCACAGTATTCTGGTGTGGATCTGAAAACCTCTGACTTCACTGTGGCCTCAAAGGAACCAGAAAAGCCAGTTTAGAGGGCAACAGACCACAGAGGCTGTACACACGTCAGCAATACCTCTCTAGGACGGCTGTCTTCATCAAACCACCCTGCTGTGCAGAAGGGACCGCCACCAAGGGACCAAGGCAGCTTGCACTCCGCAGTCACAGCATTCAAAGTTCAAGACTTCCTGCCAAACAACTCGCCCGCTGCTGAAGCCAGGGCTTATTCCCCACATTCCTCCATGCTAATGCTAATTCTAATTCTGTACAGTGGTCCAGAAAGAGGAAGAGAAAGAAAGACCCTATTGTCAGCGTAAGCAGGATTAGGCTCAGTCAGTCACACGCTGCCATTCTCTCCCCTTTCTCTGCACCAGCATCGTGGGCTACTTCTCTGTGAAAGGCAACAAAGGGCGTCTTGAACAAAGTCATCGCTCAGACAGGGGAGGAGGAACCAGAGCAACACGGCCGGGATGGCAGCTGATGCGGCCACCAGGACGGCAGCCGATGCGGCCACCGTGGGAGCACGAGGTGCAGCACAGAACTGGCCGAGACGCCGCAGCAGCTCCTGGTCAGCAAACCCAGGGCTTCCTGGGGCAAAAGTGCCCTTCCAAAGCGAGTATTTTGTTAGGAGAAAAGGCTGACGGGTGGTGAAGAGCCACTGATGTCAACCCTGCGCTACTGATGCGCCAACCCCTGGAAGAGGAGGGTGGCACAAACCACTCTGAGTTTGCCTAGCACTGCTTTTTGTGGGTCTCGTGCTGCCACAGAAGCCCGAGTCAGGCGTTCACTGTGTCACGCTGTCACCTCCCTCCCCTGAGCCGCAGGTACGCGCTGACAGCTGATTAAAGACCGAGTTTTAACACACCTGCCAGCTTCTCAGGCTGACACGTTCACCTCAGACTTGTTACTCCCTTTAACAAGAGTTGAAAGTCTTGTTTAAGCACACCCAGGAAGGCAGCCAAGTTCAACACCGCTTCTCAGCATCTGTACAAAGAAATAACGTATTTCAGAGCGTGCTGCAGTGGCTGCTCCACTGGTGAGGAGATGCAGGGATAGACTGAGTGTAAGGTTTGTGCTTGGAGTCCCGTTGTGAGCACCCACAATCCCAAACACTTAAAAATGAGACCAAATACCTCCAGAGGCAACACACGAGCATCCTCGCCTTGCGTTAGTGAGCCAGCCCTGCTGAAAGCTGTTGTAATCCTGTCCACTTGGGACTGGATACAAGAGAAACACAACCCAAACGGGTAGGTAATCAAAAGCTCTTGGGGCTGTCAAGCTCGCAGGCTGCTGTGGGCAGTGATCAGCTTACAGGTGGGGAGAGGCTGAGGCGCAGAGCGGCTTTCTCACACTCGTAAAGCCAGGATCAAACCGCAGGTGTCTCAAAGCCTCATCCCGAGCTAAGCACGCTTAGATGGGGAAGCTGCTTTCAGCTGGTAATGCAGAAGTAAAAACATAAGGATGTGTCTAAACCAGGGTGTTACGTTTTAGTGTGTATGTGCATCAAACAATAACCCAGTGAAAGGATGCTAAAGCTGTGAAACAGGACACTGGCGGAGAGAGTGCTGTGAAACATGACCTAGTTAAAAACAATTCACTATTAGTAATCGTCTACATGGAAAGGTCACAGAAGTCCTGAAATAAGAAAACCACCACGAGCACTACCAGACTCTACAGAAGAATCCTTTCCATAAGGCATTTTATTCTAGATACACCCTGATTTGCTGCTCCACCCCAAAGGAGAGGTTTTGTTTTCTGTAAACAAAAGTCAGGAACTAAACCAAATTCTCTCTTTTAAGCCACACAGCCAAAAGTCCTGAAGTTATGCCTGTTACCAAGCCCCCTACTCTCAATTTCTCCCTCTGTAAAGGAATCGGAGACGTTCAAATGAAGCAATCTTCAAGTTTAAGGACATTTTGATGCAGATATCGCATGTTAGATGGGGCTTACAAGAGGAAAAGAGACGAAACGTGCCTGTGAACTTGGGACTTCCTAGATGCCAAATCTCTGTTACTTCCTGAAGGGAACTGCTCTGGTCACTGCCAGGGAAGGAGAAAGCAATGAGAGCAGATTTTAGACGTTTGTTGGCAGACTCGCTCCATTCACGCTCATCAGCAGAAACATTTTTGGCAGCAGGGGCTGCTGGCTTAGAGAAAAGTGAATGAAAACGGTAGCTATTAGGAAAACTGGCAGTGTGGGATGTTTGCCCTTTTTTTTTCCTTTTTTGCAACTCTGATGGAAATCCCATAGCACTAAGCCAGGAAAGTCAAAGGACAGCACTTCCTTTTGAGCCTGCCAGGATTACCATGACAAAAGTCAACGCAGAAAACCTTTTTCTATCTTCCGTGGCATTGTCCCTGCAGAGTCACAAGGGCATTTCGCCTCTGTGTACACTTACAACACCCACGCTAACAATACTGTGAGCAACATTTTGACTCTGAAAGTGCCAGCCAGAAGCTGACCTGCTGCACCGTAGCCAAATGGGCCACGACAGCCACCAACACCCAGGGAAAGCCTTTGAGGGAGGAATAAAATCTCACTGCAATGAAGGCAATGGGAAATACAAGGTAGAAGCTCCTAACAGCTATAGCTGTGTCCTGCCGGGTCAAGCCTCTTACTCAGCTCAGTGGTTTGCGGAGAGGAGTTTTTCCTACAGCCCATTTCCCACTGTTCATTTCCATTTTAGATGACAGGAGCACTAGGGCTCTCAGTCCATGTTCCTAAGGAGCAGGCAGATACGGTCATTACAGCGCTCTCCTGATTTCACAGCAGACTGAAGGTCTCAAACCAAGACACTGACACCACCCAGATGATTTAAACCTCAACGCTTTCTTGGGATTTGGCCTAAAGGATGATGCTCTTTACAGAAACCCTCAGCTTGCTTGGGCAATTTCCAAGACCACGACTTGATTTGCTTTCAAACCTCACTTCAGGTTTTAGGTGGGGAAGGCACAGAGTGTCAGTCTATTTGCTCAATCGTTAGCTTGAATTTATATCTAATAATTATGTCACTACTAAAAGGACGACTGCCCGATTCATCAGCCTTGCATATCCAGAGAAACCCACTGGTTGCAAGAGGGAGCTGGGCCAAATCTGATTGCTGGTCCCAAGCCAGGCTATAACCATAAATACTGAATTTATGATCACATTCGTAGCTGTCTGGCCACGCTGTCTCCAAGTGAGCGAATACACAGACAGATAATGTCAGGAGAAGATGCCTGAAGTCATAAAACTTCTTTTCAGGTCCATTTCTCATTACCTTGCTGCCATGTGGTACGGGAACCATCGCATCAGTGGCTTCATTTGCTCAAACTGTATTTTCTGCCTCAGCTTCTCCTCCTGCAGTTATTCAGTAATCACTGTCTATTATACATAACCACTACCTCCAGCTGAACACACTGATTCCTATTAATATCTTTGTTACTATGGTTATTATATGCAAGAACTAATTAGCGGTCCACCAGCGACCTTGATTTTACTTAATGACAAGCATCATCTATTGGCAGAAGCAAGTAACTGTACAGCTTGCGATGCTCGCCACAGCAGCAGATGGAAAAATACTCAAAACTCAAGTAAGCCAGGAAAGGGGTAACTCGTCAGCTGCAATCTAAAAACAGACAAGCAATATTAAGGGCCTCGGGAAAATTGCTGCAGTCAAGGTCCTTGCCTTTGTAAGGGTAACAGCAAGGGAAGAGATGAAGATTTCCTGCTTTAATTTGGAAAACAAATACGTCATCTATGGCAGAATAGAAATTAGACATGGAAAAATACCCCGATATTCTGGCCAATGTAGATTTGCTCCTCACCCGCATCTTTCCCAGAGCCTTGTCCAGTTACGTTTTGGACAGGCCATTTAATGGGATTTCCATCTTCCTGGGGAAGATCATCTACAATCCAAAAATCTCTGTGATAGGACATTTCCCCTCATGTTTAACCTTTTATCTAAAGAGCCAAACGAGCATGTTTACTTGGAAAATAGGTTCATGACTAGTACAAGAAAAGGTCAGTGACTTCCAAATCCAGGAACACTTTCAAGGAAGACAGCAGCAGAAGCTGTAACTGCAGGACACGTGTCTGAGAATGAACTGGAAATGAATTTGAGGAAATAAAACCGAGCAAGGGATCAAAACTTCTGTAAAAAGAGGACAAAAAAAATAGCTGCCTCGAAGACACAGAGGAAGAAGAAGTAAAAGGCCTTTCAGGAAGAAAAGCCGTTTGACTTACTCAAGCCTTGGTGTTACTGTGGGGCAATGTGTCTGGTGAGCCTGCACGGCACCACTCGAGGTCGAGAGGTTCAGAGTTGCAGACAAGGAAGGGAAACACGGAATTAGCAGATGAGACTGATTGATGCACAGCATTAGAGGGTATCTGGTACTAATCCAGCTGGTATCATCCCAACTTAGTACAAAGCCATTTAGAATTTAAGGGACTCCAACCAATACCAAATGAAGCAACTGTTTAGAAGATGGAAAACACCACATATTACTGAAAATCATCTCCGTAACTCCAGCTCTACTCTGTGCACAGTACTGGTGTACTCTAGGTATACAGGCAGGCAATAATATTACAATATTTTCCCTTGTGGACAAAGAAGTCCCAGTGCAATAAGCTTCATCCTGCTTAAATTACACAACAAACTCTGTGCAGGTTGTGGTGTAACCTGGTAACAGCCTGGTACCACATGGGTAGGCTCCTTATCGGGGTGGATTTGAGTGCACGGATGTGCCTGTATACACACACCTCTGGTAGCTTTAAATTATCAGCTTTCTGGTTTTCCAAGCTTAAACTACATCAAATAAAGGGCCCAGACCACTCAGCCACCCAAAGCCAAGTGCAGTTTCACATGCACCACAAAACATCTTCAGGCTCAAAGCAAACAGGTTCTCCGTTCTCTCAGCTCCACGTTATCTATTGCACCGCAACGGGGCTAAGGTGAAAAGACTTAGAAACTCAATTCAAAGTTTAACTTGCAGAGGAAAATCAACATTTCCAAACAGATCGGGAACAGACTGAACTATCACACAGAGCAGGAA
>NW_010157200.1:28833-32310 GCF_000695765.1 Mesitornis unicolor
CTGATGAAGCCTGCATCCCCATTTACTTAGACCCCAGAGGACACCTTCTTGTCCCAGACAGAAATAACTCTTAAGCACTTCAATACCAGGCTCTGGACCGGGTGCACTTCTTGCACCCCACCCACCATCAACTGATTTTGTACTCAGGGACCTGTAAAGCAAACCATGAACTAATCTGAAAGGAAAAGGGGCTGGGTTTTTGGCAGGGGTTGATCTCCACCTCGCCGAGGAACTGGTTTACTATTTGTAGCTCATCGGCTGGGAGCTCAGTAAAGTTTAAATGCCAGCTGCCCCGTGCTCTGAAATCTGGAACGCAAACCCTCGTCAGCTGCCAGGGAATTTCCCAAGACTAAACCTCACAGCTGATGACAACAAGGGAAAGAAAACTAGGAAGAAACACAAATAAATACCCTCGCCACAAGCCTCACGTCTCAGATTTTTAAGAAGTTATCCATGTTACAATGCAATCCGCATTTTTGTTTGCAGCCTGCAGAAAGTAACAGGTTATTGCATAATTCAGACCCAAGCAGCTGCAGAGGAGGTAAGAGCTCGAGGAGTCAGGAGAAACAAGATGAGGGGAGAAGAGCCACATTTAACAGTCCCTTTTCCTGACCCATCGCTGGGTGTGAAGAGCAGAGGTGGTGCGAAGGGGTCCCGCATGGCCAGCACAAGCTCTGCAAACCCAGCAGCTGCTGTGAGGACACATCCGGCCGCGTTTTCCTCCTCAGCTCCCGAAGTGCCATTTCCTTTTGCTGCAAAGAGTCTATCAGCACTTCAGGAACAGCACACCTTTCCCTCTCAAGCTGAGTGAAGTGGGCAGAACCCCCCCGCATCCAGCAGCTGACACTCGCTCTGCAGAACTGACCGTTCAGTTCTTCTGGTAGATCGCAGCTCAGCGACTCTTGATTTGAGACGTCACTCCCTGCGAAAGGAAAATGCCACGTCCTGGTACGTGCACACTCTTTTCCCATCCCTGACTTGAACAAAGAACTGGCGGCTGTTTATTACTTGACTCCACAACAGACTCCATCTTTCCACCAAGAATTCCTCAATATTAACATTTTAAACACTAAAAAAGCCATCAAAATGTACCAGGAAAATAAGACATTTCCAAAGTACGACACTACAGCTTTAAATGCTTTGCTAGACACAACATGTGAGAACTTAAAAGATAAACTTATTACTGGTGGTGCAATGCTGGATACCTCAGCAGCTCTGCCTGACAGACTGCAAACCAGCAGCCACCGCTGGGAAGGAGATCTGACAAAGCTCCTTTCTTATAAATTGGCTCAGAGTTTTGAGCTACAAACTGTTTCCATCACACTCCCAAAACCGCTTCTATTTCCAGAGCAATGTACAAGCTGGTTCGTTAGCATTATCTCAACTGCTGGGGAAATGATGGCCCCAAATGACTAAGTGACCCCAAATGATGATGAAGTGACCCCAAATGATGATGAAGTGACTTCCCCGAAGTCACACCAAGCACCTCGGTGCCTGGTACCCTCCAGAGCCAACCGCAGGCCCTACCCCACACAGCCCCATGGGGGTGAGCTGTGGGCATCTCCCATCTGTCCCCAGACCCTCCCACCTTTGGGGACATGTCCTGCTGCTCTCTACAGCTTGAAGATCAAGTTAGAGAGCTTAAAAATTGAGGGAGGTTAACCACAATTGGGTTACCTGCTCTCTGTACCACACTCGTGTTGCTCAGGTCCTCTTCAGCCACGCCAAAATGCGTGCAAGCCCCTTGCAGGTGTGAGGACACCACCACGTCCCTCCTCTGCTGTTGTTTGTCCTGTGCTGGCTGCAGGAAGGGCTTGGTTACTTTAGGCTTTGGCTACCAGATTTGTTTTTCAAGCCTTCATGCTTTGCATTCCAACTCCTGTGCTTTGAGGCGCTTGGGCACCAAATAAATTATTACCTGGCTGAACAGAGCGCATTGAAAAGTGGGAACAGAATGTTTCACAGACGGAAAAATAATGGCTTTTTTATCATCAGTTTTTAACTGCTAGCAGCTCTGTGGTTTCATGTATTTCCCAGGGCTGCAACAGCTATTTCAGGCAAATTAGCGTCTTCAACAGCAGAAACTTCCCTGATCACTGAAGGAGGATATCAAAGGAGTTAAAGCCAAAACTGCAACGTTGGTCTCAACTCCAGCAGAGCCCCTGTCCCAGGCAAAGCCTCTCCAGAGGTCCCCTCTGCCTAAACCACTGCACAGTTCTGTAGCTTCATTTGGCCATTCCCAAACACAATTTCCTTGCTTACCCATCAGGCTCTTGAAATTGCTTCCAGTTAACTTAGAATCAAGGTCAGGAAACTGGGAGAAACCTGAAGGGTTAAGTGGTAAGCACACCCCTTGGTCCGTGTTTCTAAATCAGAGGGTTTCCAACACGTTTTTACTGAGTGAACGAACGTGCCATCACTTTGGCTGTCACTGCAAGGGCACAGCTGCACCTTGGCGTTGGAGCACGCAGCAATGCTGCAAAACACTTCAAGACAAGTGAGAAGTAAACAGACCAGAGAATTCAGACTGGATTTTTATTACAGTCATTTCTAGATTTAGGCCAGATCTAAGCACTGAGGGGACAGAAGTGCTCTTTGGACCTAGGAAATTCCCCACCCTTCTGTTTCGGGCAAATGACACGTATCAGATAATGTGATCTGACCTCCTGCCCGACACAAGCCACAGCGCATATCTCAATGACTCCTGAACAGCAGAGACCAAATCCCATTTTTCTGGCTGAAAAACCACCACTTCTGCCTCTCGTCCCCATCTTTTCATGGGAGCAAGATGGATCCCTTGGGATAACACATCTCACCTCTGCCATCCTGACCTCGGAGAGTCTGGTACCACCAAACAGCAGCACAACCATCAGCTGCAGTGGCCTTTCTTTGTCCTGTCTTAGCCTGAGCACATCTTTGGTGGTGGTGGTGGATAAAGGACAGGCAAGAGATCCCTTAATTTTGAAAACAGAGGCACAAACAGCTCCAGGATTAACCCAAGAGTTAATGCAGTGATGCTACAGAACAGGCAGGGCAGTTCTGGGTCTGAATTCTTTGCATGTGGCAGGAAAGCAGCACAACTGCCTGGAAGAGGCAATACCAAATGAATTTTTAGGGCCAGGAAGGGATTTTGAGGTCCTTACATCCAAGTTAGGAAACAACAGCCCACAGAAACCCACACGTTCCTAGCTCAGCGCACTGCGACACCCACGTGTTCCTAGCTGCTAAATCCATCTAGAAGAAAATAAAGATCCACTTGAGGCTTTCCTGGTATTGTCACTTATCTGCTGGCAGTGGGTTTCTCTGTTGCAAGGACTAGGTGCTACTGCAAACGAAAGAGGGGAGGAGGCAAGGTAATTTTGCCTGGAAAAGAAGGATATGTGGCCTAAACCACTGGGAACTGTGAAGAAAGGCTCTACTACAACGCAGTACAATTTATGAGGAGCTACACAGAATCCCAGACCGTTAGGGATTGGA